>NC_084595.1:28954764-29254764 GCF_033807715.1 Cololabis saira
ACATTTACCCCAATGACATGAAATAATAACTGTATCCAAATACTCAGAAAGCTGCAGCTGTTTCCAAAAACATATCTAAGGGGAAATAAGACTGCAGCGGACAATCAGGTCTGCAAGGAGGGTAATTGGGACTAACCTCCCACGTATCCAGGACCTGTACCTGTCCAGGACCAGGAAACGGGCAGGTAGCATCTCTGCAGACCCCTCACACCCAGAACACAGTCTGGTTGAACTCCTGCCCTCTGGACGGCGCTACAGAGCACTGTACGCTAAAACCTCCAGACACAAGGACAGTTTCTTCCCCCAAGCTGTTGCTGTGATGAACTCTCACAACTAATAGAGTCTCAGACAAACCAACCAATCACGTGAAATAACAATAGCAATAGCAACTGCTGACAATAGCAATTACATGCTGTAACGATGCACCTTCCACTTTATAATAATCATGTCTGCCTCACTCAGCTGCACCTCTCACTTTTTTGTATTTTTTGTATAATTTGTTTCGTATAATTGTATATGTTATTTTATTCAGAGCTGTAATTTTTCTCTACCTCAAACTGCTGCACCTTAGTTGTTTATTTGTATACATGTCAACAAGTACCACATTTGTTTATTTACTGCCTAAAGAGCGAAATAACCAGAGTCAAATTCCTTGTTGGACAATGTTCGAACCTGGCCAATAAAGATGATTCTGATTCTGATTCTGATTCTGATTCTGATTCTGATAAGGCAACTAACGGCATACAAATCAGAAGGATGTAATGAAGAGCTATGTTTCACGCCAGGTAACAGCATCACATGTTACGCAAATGTTGATTTAATTTAAGAAGCAGATTCATCACGTCAATTTCTTTATATAAATATAAATTCCCTAAGCCCCCTCCACCCACCTCCCCCACCCCAACCAATCATAACCCATAAATTAATCATTCATTCTTTATTATATGACTTCATGTAATAGGCCTATACTGACACAAAAGGTTAAAACTATATAAGTCTTTATTGCTCATTTACAACCATGAACAGTAAAAATGCTGTTGAAGTGCAGTCAGGGAGGTGTTTAGATGCTGCATGACTGACAGTCTGAACTGACTAACCTATTAACTCGTGACCTGATTTACTGAGTGCAGGCGATTAAAAGGTTATGACAAGTGTCATTCACATTTTTGTTTGTTGTGGATCACCTGTCGTCCTGCAGCCACGGTAATATTTTAGACCCTAACAGGAAACATGAATGATTAGGCTGTAGTCTAATAATCAAAGCTCCACCAATTGTTAGGATTACATGTACTTAAGGGGTTTTTGCAACCTGGCAACCCAAATCACATTTGACGCTTTTTTTTCTTCTTTAATACCAAGAGAATTAGTTTATTGTTCACCCTAATTATTTCTGAACCATTGAAAAACAGCACTTGAGTTAACTTTTAGTGAAGATTTCCTCTGCAGGAAATAGTAGACGAGTAACTTTGAACCATTGACAATGAGATTGCTTTTGTTCTCTTTAACACTTGGACAGACAATTATTGATTTGCGCACTACAATATCAATCAATCAATCAATCAATCAATCAATCAATCAATCAATCAATCAATCAATCAATCAATCAATCAATCAATCAATCAATCAATCAATCAATCAATCGATCAATCAATCAATCAATCAATCAATCAATCAATCAATCAATCAACCAATCAATCAATCAATCAATCAATCAATCAATACATCAATAAATCAATCAATCAATCAATCAATCAATCAATCAATCAATCAATCAATCAATCAATCAATCAATCAAAGTTCAATACATTTGTATAGCACCTTTCATCCAGGTACATGAAATACAAAGTGCTTAACATTTTGACTGAAGAATAAGCATAATAAAAACAAAAATAAAAACTGGGAGACCAATGCACACTTATGGAGGATTTTTTGTGCCAAAATTAAATAAATAAATAAATACATCATTAATTAATTAAAATGGGAATGAAATATATCATTAATTAATTAAATGTGTCATTAATTAATTAAAATTAGAATGAAATATGTCATTAATTAATTAAATGCAGTTTTACATTTTTATTTATTTAATTTTGGCACAAAAAATCCTCCATACACACTGACATACAATATAATTAATTAAAATGAAATAATGATAAAAGTTCAAGAATTAAGGCTATAATAATATATATAATAATAATAAAAACATTACAAGAAATAGATAAATAAATAAAACAAATACCTCTAAAAAAATGTTAAACAGAATAAAACTAAAATTTGATGCTACATAAAAGCCAGACCAAAGAGATGAGTTTTTAGTCTACGTTTAAAAATGTCCACATTTCCAGCTCCTCTCAGAACCTCCGGCAGGCTGTTCCACAGTTCCACAATAGGCCTTTTACACAAAACTATAGATAACCCGCTGTGCATGTTATGCCATATTTAAGCCCTCACGGTCAATGGCTCTAATGGGCTTCTAAAGCAAAAAGCACAAGTTTCCACTAAAGGTTTATGGGATACAAGTGAAAACGTGCAAAATTGCTAAATGCATTGTTGTAAACCGATTAAAATATAGCCGTCTAATTTTCAAAAGAGCCACAATGTAGCACTTATAGATAAATAAGAGGTCAATTAAATTTGTCTCATAATGATATTAAAATATGTTGAAATCAAAGATGTTGAAATCCAGAAGGATGAAACTAAAAGTGGATCTTGATTTTTAACTTACCTCCTTCTTTACTGCCGACGATCCTTCATTTGGGCTCATCTTGAAAGCTGCCTCCCAACAATGTTTCAGTATTGCATCGGTGATCTCTGTAAGACCTTAGCTCCTGCTGGGGGGGCTGTGTCGCAAACCAGAGGGCCAGTCGCAGAATGAGAGAGGCAGAAGCAGGAATGAGGCTACAGGAGGTTTTATTGGTAAAGGCAAACCAAAGTATAGTCCATTCTGAGTTAAAAACAAAACAAAACAGAAATCCAGTTAGAGGTACATTCTCTCAGAAAACAGGTGAACACAGGTGCAAAATCCAGAAAGTTAAACAAAAAATTTCAAGCTGGACAAGCAGCAGGTAAAAAAGGATACCAGGATATGGCAGAGGACACTGGTTTTAGATACTATAAGTAAATAAACCAACCCAGCAGGTATGGGGAGCTGTTGATCGGAGGCCGAGCAGAGCAGTATGAGAAGAAGAGGCAATAGGGTGGAATGAAGAAAAGCTAGAAGCTCCTCCAGTGTCCAGGACAGCCTGCTAAACTTCAAGCACATTCCTCCTGCTGTTGAGCTTGAGCTCCTTAAAACATGAAGGCTGCTGACCCAAATACAAGCCAAATACCCTGCCTTTGTTGTATACTCACTATTGAAATATTTTTCAAACTTTACATTTGAACAAATGTTCAAAAGGTGATTTTAACTGATTTTAGTACTCAGCTGTAGTTAATAAAAGAACCAGTAGTAGATATTTCATATTATTATCAGTGATTATTTATATTAAAGCCAATTTCACATTCACTCAGACCAAATGTATTACTATGGCAGCAGAAACAAAACATGAAAGCATCATTGTGTTCATGTTGTCCACAATGCCATTCCCTATGAAGTCACAAGACTGGGGTTGGATGACTTTATGAGAAATGAGAAATGAGACAGTAACTTTCCACATCGTCTGTGTTTCACCAACATGCATTCATCAGAACGAGGGGCTTTTTTCCATTATTGTTCAGTATCCCTTGAGAATTTGTTTCTGGTACTATTTGGTCTCTTGAGCCAAAATGAGAACAATTCTCAGGGCAGAATTTAAAAATGTTGGTATTGTACAACAGTTTTAGTTTCAAGACAGTGTTTAGTTAAGTCTGATCAGAGAAAGATTGCAGATGTGCTTCACAACTTGTGAAGCACATCTGCTTCACATCTGCTTCACATCTGCTTCCTTTTACTTGTGAATCACAAGTAAAAGGAAACATAATGTAGGTTGCAGTTCATGTGGAATATGAGCTGAAATGTAAGCATTTTGTTGTTTTGCAATAAACCGCAGGTACATTTTCACATACCAGCAAGTCCCGTAGTAGCTGCCTGATAACAGTATAAAGAACATTTATACTGTTAATTTCACAATCATCCTAAATATTCACTTTGAAAGTTAACAAATTTGCCAACCTGTGATTTAAAAAACAGATTTTCCTTCATAACAATATGGAATTGCACATTCCAGTTTCCATACATTTTACACTTCAACTTTACACTCTTTATCCATTAAGGCTGAGGGACGGCAGTGAGGCGTTAACCAGATTATGTCGTCATCTCTGGAGCAATTAACATAAAATATCTGAACATATGCGATTTGTTTGTGTTCAGTCATCTGATTTAGCCTAGAGGTAAATGATGCAGTTAAATGTTCTTTCCCTCTTTCAGAATTTACACTATCACCTTTCTTACATCTCCCAATAAACAAGGAATCTTATGCATTTTGCAGCCTTTTCTGAAGGCACTTCTTTCATTGCCAGAGGGCCAGAGAATAACAAGCTTCTTGTGAACAAGGAAAGTCATCAGTGAATACTTTTGTTCACCACAAGGCCCAATCTAGGAAATTCTTTGAAAAGGAAGCCTGTCACTTGAGCTGGGTGAGAAGAACTTCCAGTAGAGCCATTCAGGCATCTGATGCCTCCTGGACGCTTTTGGGAGGTGTTTTAGACATATACAACTGGGAGAAGGTCCAGGCACACCAGAGAATTGATGTCATCTGGCTGACCAGGGAAGTCCTCAGTGCCCCCCTCTGTGGATGGATGGATATTAAAGGTTATTTTATTTTTTATTCAGATGTGCTTTGTAGTGCTACCTCCAAATCTGAGAAGAAAAAAAAAGAAAAAAAAAGATATTTTTAACAAAATTATAACATAAAGAATCTATGAATGAGATTCAATGGGATGAATGAGATACATTTAGACTGACAACATTTAAAAGTGTAGTGTAGAACCATTTTACACAGTATAGATTTATTTAGCTGTTTTCACACACTTTGGCACTGCGAAACATTCAAACTGTGGTGTGTTTTTTCTCATATGTAAAAGATGTTTGGCCTACATGTGTAATTAATTATTGATAATATACATTGACTTATTTATTTAGTTATCTGTGGTAGACGGAACACAGAAAGATATTTAAAAGCATTCCTTTGTGATGCAGAGTTGAACACTAGATGAAATAATCTTTACAGAGGCCTGACCTTAATATCATGGAGTTAGTCCAGGATTAGATACTGTAAAAACACAAAAGCAACTGCTAAAATCAGTCCACAAAAGAGCTGTAAAAATTTCCCACAGATTCTTGGAGCAAAAATGTCCTCAACTTTTCCCAGGACAACCGAAGCCGTGGTGACCATATTATATTAACCTGAAGTTTATCGATGTAATAAAATTTGCTCTAACTATTTGTATCATATTTGCTATGCACCTTTTTAAAGATGGACTGCCTGACATTTTCTATATTTTCAAAATGTTGTGGGAAAAAAAAAATGTTGTATCTAAAATTAATATTGTTGTGAGAAAAAAGCTGCCAATAAAGCCCAATGTATCAACCGTGATACAGGAAAACAACCATTAACAAAATGATACAGTAAAACAACAAAACAAAACCCTAACTTCTTCTTTGGGAATTTTTTTAAATGGTTTAATGAATATCTTAATTCTTCCCCAAAAAAAATAATTCTCTAGCTATTTTTTTTGTATTGTTAAGGCTTTATAAGGCACTTAGTATCCAATCATCTATTTGTTTATTCCTTAATGAGAAATTAAGGGGACTGTTTCAGAAAATTACAATATTGTGATAAAGTTCTTTATTTTCTGTAATGCAATTAAAAAAACAAAAATATCATAAACTGAAATATTGCAAGCCTTTTATTATTTTAATATTGCTGATTATGGTTTACAGTTTAAGATTAAGATTCCCAGAATATTCACATTTTTTTAGATAGGATATTTGAGTTTTCTTAAACTGTAAGCCATGATCAGCAATATTAAAATAATAAAAGGCTTGCAATATTGCAGTTGATTTGTAATGAATCCAGAATGTATGACATTTTTGTTTTTGTAATTGCATTACAGAAAATCACAATATTCTATTTTTCTGAGACAGTCCTGTAGTTGGAGGTTCAGGAGACTTGTGCTCATGTCTGTGTTTGGCCACAAGGTGGCGCTTCTTCCGCACAGAGGAGCACTCGTGTGTGTGCGCAGTGTTTTAGTGTCTGCGTGTGTTTGTGGTTTGTGTGTGTGTGTGTGTGTGCAACTCCGAAAGTCTTCCCCTCGCTGGGAACAGCAGTGACGGTTCTTGGCCGTGGTCACAATGTCGGGCAGAAAGCCCCGGTCTGTGGCAAACCCCCTGGAGTCCTCGATCACCACTCCCGGGGAGAAGATCCTGAAGGAATGCCACAGTCTGTATGTCGACAGCGAAAACGGTAAAAGACCAACCCTCTGATTGCAAAACAGCTCGGCTCTCACGTCGTGCAACTTAAGCCTGAATTATGGTTCCGCGTTAAATCGACGCAGGTGCTACGCCGCAGGGTACGCGTATCTCGCGCGTCGCCGCGTACCTTACGCCGTGGGTTCTGCGTTGGTGTAACGCGGAACCATAAATCAGCCTTAAGTCCTGCTGGACTGAAGTGTTTTTCGTGGAGGTGGAAGTGGAGTGAGCATGCTGAGTGGGAGAAGTGGCTCCAGTGTGCGGCAGCTGCTGTCAGTGTCAAACATTTGACACTGACAGCAGCTGAGAGCTCCTCTGCAGATCTCCACCCATATAGTCGTCTGTCCGACTCAAAACACGCTCACTGTCAATGTCACTCCCAGTGTTGTTGGAGGCTTATGTTTCGTTTAAAAAAAAAAAATTTCCTGCTGGGATTACAGATCTACTATATGTGTGCTGTTGTTGTCCTCAATAATCCTGTTATAATATGTCCCTTGAACTCAGTGTGTCTCTCAGAGCCTACTATTTTACTATCCATCTCAGTTATTAAACTGTGGTACAAGTTAACCTAACAAGACATAATAAAAATAAATCTAACACGTGACAAGTAAAGCTAGTTCAATTCGGTTCCCTGGGAACAATGGAGGCTTTTTCCAAGATCCTCACACATTCCCCCACATGTACACTAGTAAAACACCTCGTGCAAACTGGTTTTAGGTGTTGGCAGCTGCACTGCTACAGTTTGGAGGTTAAACACTCAAACTTTTCAGATGTACAGATAGAGAGTTAAAGTGATAGAAAGGAGACTAAGAAATGTTGATGCAAAACAAGATTTCAGTGTCGGCTTCCAATGATCACAAGAATAGTGTAATAACTGAGTAAAAAGATCATTGTTTTGCCATAAACAGAATATTTGTATATGAACACATCCTTGTTGTGAATGAGATAAGTGATTCTCCAGTGATATTGAGGTCACGGTGGTGTTTCTGTCCAAAAAGATTTAAGGGATTATTTAAACAGCTTTACCAGTATTTTCTTCTATTCAAAATCTAGTCTGAATCATTTTATTTAGTCCAAATTTTATTCAACTAATAATTAAAGTTTACAGTGGAGAAATCAGCATTTTTGTGTTAGGTTTCATGAATATAGTGTACTTAAGGTCAGTGGATAATGCATTCAAATTGTAATGTCAGTGTTGACCAACATGATCATGATTATGATTTTTCTTTTCACATAATCATTCCTCCCTTTGGGCTTACTTTGAATTTGGCTGCAGTATGCTTCCATAAGATTTGGACAGGAACACCTTTATCACACTACAATACATCACCTTTTTTTTTTTTTTTTTTTCAAAAACACTTTATGAGCATTTAGGAACCGAGGAGAACAGCTCCTGTAGTTTGCTAATTTTTAAAGCAAAATTGTTTTCTATTCTCTTTCAATTTTTATTTCAGTACCTCAGCAATCTGGGACCTCTTTTTTTTCTTAATAATGCTTTTCTATTGGCCTTATTTCTATCCCTATTATTTTCCTTTTTGTCTTTGTCATTCATTGACAAAGACAAAGCCCCAGTCTTTGTCATTCGTTTGCTTTTTTTTCCTGAATTTTTGTCTTGGATTATTCCTATTAATATGGTCACGAGGTAACTGCTCTGTCTTTGTTTTTTCTTAAGTTAGAAGTGAAAATATTTCAGCTCTAGTAGCAGGTTCATTCAGTATTGGACGAGTCTAGTGCGTGACATATAAGAGACACACTTTTGGTTGTTACATGTCCTGATGTCTCTGTTGGTGCATGTATACGTGTGTTTTCAGGCCTGGTGAAGATTGCCAGCAGCCTCGGAGTCCGGCTCCTGCCTCCAAGGAAGAAGATCATTGTGATGATATTGGGTAACCACTCAGCAGGAAAGAGCTCCTTCATTAACTGGTAATACCTGTTTTCAATAGTTGTAGCGATGCTTTGGCTGGCTGCATGATCATCCCATACCCTGCTCCATGTATGAAAGAGAGTTTAGTGACAAGTGAGTCCAGTCTCACATTTGCCCGCAAATTACAAAACTTGCCTTGTATTTTAAATGCAGCCGATCAGTTTGAGAATTATAATTTTTGATGGAAAAATAACAGGCCCAGTTTGTCATTTAGCATGCCGGTTGGAGTTTTTATAAAAGCTGTTTGTATAAAGTGAAGGAATGCAATAATATCCATTTTGCTTTCTTTAAAATTTTGCCTTGAAATTCAGGGAAGCGCAGTAAAAGTAATGTTTTGCCCTTATCACAGGCGTATAATTGCCTCCATGAATACACAGTAAATGGTCCTGGTCAGTATTACAGGCAGGGACAGATTTGTTGGTACCCTTTCATTAAAAAACAAAAACAAAAAAAACCCAACCAATAAACTGAAGGATTTCTCTGAAACTGACAACAGTTTTTATGTTATTATGTATCTAAGGTTTAAAACTAATAAGACTTTGCTTTAGTTTTGCTGTTGAATATCTTAGTTCATAAAACAAAGTAAACTGACATGACAGCGCCCTTAACCTGATGGTTAGCCATCATGGTTAAAGGTAGATATGCTGCTCTTATGTTTCCTTTTTTAACAATTTTTATGCTGATGTGCTAAAAAGCTCACATTTAGTCACATCAGTCCAAATGTCTGTCTCCCAGAAATGTAGTGCCTTGTTCAGATTTGTTTTAGAATATTCAGTTTTGAATTAAATATGTTTTTTTTTCATTAATGTTGAAGTCTTTCTGGATTTTCTTCGATGTTCAAAGGCTGATGGATTGTGTGATCAGAGACCTAGCTTGATCTTTAATTTCAGTTTGAATAATTTTAGTTTTTGGTTCACACAGTTATGCCGAACCACAGAGTGCCCGGTTTTCCCCCTTTTTTAAATGGGATAAATGCCTGAGAAGCATAAATAAGACACCTGCTAATCCACCGATGACTGTTGTTGACATTTTGGTAATTTAAAATGTGTATAGTACATTAGTAAATACAAACAACCTTTGGTTGTCATTGCACAAATTACCCCGTTATGAATTATGATTTTTCTAAATAAGGAAATCTTTGTTGAATATAAAGGAGGTAGTTTCTTTCTTCAAACTAAGACATAAGAGATGCTGTTATCTGAAAAACGAAAAACTTTGATAGCTGCAAGGCAATCAACCAAAATCTTGAAAACTCTATTCGATCAGTGTGCATGACTTTAAAGACATTTCGCCATCATAAAACTGTTGAGATGCTCTAGGGATTTGGCACCAAGATATACTGTGAGCCTTTACGAATGCTCCAGACTTAAGCAAGGAGACTCCAAGACTAGGCTCATAAAAGCTGTGATGGATAAGCCAGTCTTTCTGTGATGTTTTCTTCATTAGATGAAGTGAAGCAGCTTTTATTTATATTTTTTTGCATGGAAATTTTTTTAAACAAGTTATTACTTGTGTATTTCTAATATTAATCTGTTTACAAACCAGTTTTACTTCTGGTAAGATTGCACAAGCTGGGTTTTCTGTCCTGAAAAGCTGTCTGGCTTGGCATTACTCTGGGTTATTTCCAGAAATGTGCCCTGGGTACCATATGAATATACAGCAACACTTTTATATCTACAGCCTAAACTGGTTAATATAAGCATTTTTTCCTTGGTATTTGTCTTTTATCTTAATTAAATGGTTATTTGGTTCAATAAGGACCCCCTGTGAATATTGATATTTTACCACATGTGACTGATGTTCTCTGACATTAAAGGAGGGCTGATTTGACGAGGTGAAAGTGTAGATGGCTGTTTGATGTGGCTGTCTGAACAATTCATGTGGAGCAAATAAACTGACAGCAGCAGCACAAATAGTTTGTAATGGTAAGTTATCAATAAGGGAATGAATTCAGTTTATTCCAGCTCGACTTTACTGTAAAAGCAACACATTGTTGGATAAAATAAGCGGTACGATGATTCCTCCTTATCCACTGTAATACAAGGGCAGTTTATGTGAAGCACATTTAATATACAATGTAATTAAAAGTGCTTTACATAAAACAAACAACAAGATGTAAAAGAAATACTAAAAGTATATTTAAGGTAGAATTAAAATGGCCAATAAAGATTAAATGGAAAAATGTAAATAGAATAGGACAGACAGAACATTAAAGTCCCAGTGCTGTGTGGGGAATTGATAAGCAGCCAGTAACAAAATGGAACCTTGATTTATAACAGCTTACAGTTTCAACACACCTGCAGTTACAGATTCACAAGCAAATGATGGTCAGTTTTTACTATTGTCATGCAGCTGGTATTGATTACATCCTCCGCAACTAGAAACGAGGTGTTTTGTTTCAGATCTGGAGCATTTATGCAAACTGTGATGAAGCAATTACATTTATTTAATTTTTTTGCTGTCATTCTAGGTATGTTGAGGAGCACATCCAGAAAACAGGCGTGGCCATTGAAACTCAGGGGTTTACGTTCATCACAAGTGGCCGCAAGAGGGAATCACTGACGGTAAGAATCGCATGAAGACAGCCGACGTGTTCAGCAGCGCTAAATAAGTGCTGGCTATCCATTTCACGACAGCACGAGTCATTATAATGACCTCTTTTGCGTAGTTTCAAAGCTTCAAAGCAATACTTAAAGTTCAAACATCACCTGTCAGTTTTGCAGAGAAGTGAGTTTGGAGTCTTTTATATCAGTAATAGTAACTAATCTGCAGTGATTCATGAAGGTTGATGAAGCAACATGTTGGAGCGTATGAAGGTACTTCTGCAGTGGGTTGGGATCTCTCCTGCTGTGCATTGCTCTAATGAGGGGCTTTCTCGCTCAGAAAGATATGCACCCACACACACACACACACACACACACACACACACACACACACACACACACACACACACACACACACACATATATATTCTGATTCTGATTCTGATTCTGATATACATACAGAGAGCCATCTTTTCAGCAGGATGGAGAGACATCTGCCTCTCTTTCCTATCTCATCCCGTCCCTCTGCCTCTGTTCATATCCTGCTGTGGAGAACGTGATGAACATGAATAAAATATTTGCATCGCAGGACTGCAGAGTGGCTAAACTGGGCGTACAGAGCTGCAGCAGAGCAGCTGGTGCAATTCTGAGTGCAAAAGTGCCAAGGAGAGCGAGGAGTGGGCTGTAGAGATGCGGTCAGTATTTCTCTCACAGTGTGCTTTTAACACTTCCACAGGGGAACGCCACACTGCATCTGTATCCTCACTTTCGACCACTCCTTGACTTCAAAGGTAAGACTTTTATTTTTGTCTTAGCTAACTTTCTTGCAGGTACAGTCTTTGCTGTATTTTATCCCCCAAAAAGAAAAAAAAGTAGTGATAATGTTGCTAATGAAAAGGCCAAGGTTTCGTCACCGTGCTCATTCTTTATTCAAATCATCATCCACATTTTCATTTATAAAGCTGGTATACATGAGGAGATCTCTTACAGCTCTGCATGTGGTGCATCAGATAATGATTTTAATTTCTGAAAGGTCTCAGTGAAGTCAGTGGGAGACCTTTTGGAGCTTCTGAGCAGAACGTGTTTTACATGCAGGATTCCTCGTGGGCATAATCACTTTAAATCTTGAAGCTTTGTATATCTCTCTGCCTTTGATGTTGAAAGCAGAGCAAGATATTTCAACCTTTATTGATAAAATCACCGCTGTAGTCTGCACAATACAGCCTCATTAACACGTCTGAAAACTGAAATGAATGTAATTATCGTCCTTGTTGCGCATGCAGTTAAAACTGCGTGTCTGAATAGACTATTAAGTTGATTCATTGGGCTTGTGATGAAAAACACCAAAAGATGACAAAAAACAGATGGTCTTTTGGTTCTGTTGTGCCAACTAGACAAAAAGAAAAGAGCTGTGACTGTTATCTGCCGAAGGAGAAGATAACTTTTTGAGGCTTTAAGATAATGATCTGCCATGTAGCTCATATTGTTTTTTTCTGGAAAATACTAATTATTATAGAGTTTTTGTTGTTTACTAGTTATTTATGTGTTTTGCCTCAATGCAAAATTTTTTTTGGGATTTATTATTTGCATTTAATTAAGGCGCCTTACCTCGATGACTCAAATAGGAGTTGTAAACGTAATCCGTCACATTGGAAATGCGAGCGGTTCTCTGCTCGCAGCATACTGCATGCGTTGTCTGATTATATATCAGAGTTGAGCATGAGGATGTGTGAGCCAGCAGTGGGCTGGAGTGGCTGGATGACCGCTTGCTTGTGGGAGAACGTCTGGGTGTGCCTGCTTCCTCACCAGGGCTGTGAAGAGAAGGTGGGGGTGATATGTTCGTGTGTGTGTGTGTGTGTGTGTGTGTTGACAGAGTATGTAGAGAGTGAGGGTTCATTGGGCGCGGACTCACCGTATGGCATATGAGTCACAAGCCCCATCGACAGCAGTGCGGTGTAGTCAGGAGGAGCAGCTGAGAAATGTCACAGCCCGTTACAGGCAGCACAGCCCAGACTCCAGCAGCAACAGCTCCACTCTGCAGGCCGGAGTGTTCTGCTGCTGGAATACAAGCAGGATCATTTCATTGCTGCCTCTGGAAATACACCACAGCGGGCATTTGTTTCAGCTGTGACAGCGACTGAGGATGACTCATCAGAAAACCACCATATATTCTCACAAGGGAGCAGCTGCTGATTCTCGATTAGGATATACTCGGAGAAACCTCTTGTTATTACTTTATACCTGCATGAAGGATGCTTAAAACATGCAGTCTTTTTGTTTTTACAAATGCAACCTGTTGTCAAGACTTTATACTAAATGCTGCTTGGGAATTTACATCATAGGTTGATGTACTTCGTACAGTATTCTTAGTAAGGTTGGGCTGTTATCATTTTAGTTGAATATCTTTGCCCGGTGTCTGGTTTTACTGATTTAGTCCAACAAGTTCTCTTCTAGTCTTGAACGCTGCAGGGTTGTTGGAGCCTTTGCCCTTTAACTCGTGCACAGGATCGGATTCATAGCCCTCTCTATTATGGTCCCTCAAGGACCCTTAGCACCCTTTTCTCCTTTTAGCAGACTTTTAATTGTTATCATATGGATGGACGGAGGGATTGATCTGTACTGGGGGCATTTAAGTCCCTAATTTTAAGCAGCAAGGGTTAGGGTTAACCCTAACCTGACAATGAAACTACAATTATCTTTTGCAAAAAAAAAAAAAAAAGGATGTCTTGATATTGCTAATATAGTTGGGAGTACCTCTAAGATTTGTGATGGGAAGCAGATGTATTGATATTGTGGTCGTGCTGATGTAAGGGAAATGTAAGGATATGTTAATATGCCAGTAGCAGTGCCCCTGCGTGCTGCAGAACAAAGATGTGATTTGTGCTGGCGGTTGACACCTGCCTTTTTGCATGAAATAGCCTCACTAGTGTCACCCTGGGGCCTGTGTGTCCGTGTGTCTGTGTGTGTTTAGGGTGGACAGGGCTCGGGCTTCATGGTGGGGATGCATTGTGACCATGATGCTGTTAAGGAGCTGAGGGAATGGGGCTGCAGGCATGCTGGTTGTGGGGGAGTATCGTAACCTCACGGTGCGTTGCCTCACAGTCGTTCTTCACTGGCTAGCTTTATGTCCCACACCCCACACTAAAGCTGCCAATTGAAGAGCTGTTGTGTGTAACCATGACAACAGTCCTCTCTGCTAAGAGGACAGTGAGAGGTCTGGGACTGATGGTGGGGGGGGGGTGTATGAAAAAAAAAAGTGTAATATCTGTCAGGGCGTGGCTGCTGCTCATGTCCTCATCATGACAGCTGAACCAGAACTGACTGTTTGCAGACAGTAAACCTCCACATGTATTTGTTTGGTCAATTTGTAATTAAATTAGAAATAAGAAGAGTGACAGTGCAATCTTGCAAGTACAAAAAGTTGACTTATGTGTTCTTGACCTCAATGTCACCAGTCTCTCCCAGGTGTCCAAGTATTGACCGCACTGCGGCTCCCATTCGCTCCCTATTGATAAGAACATTAGAGGAAACGACTTCCTGCAGCAACTCATCTTTTTTTTTTTTTTTAACTCTTACTTCATCCTTAAGGATGCACCTGTACACACACAGAATTTGTATTTTTCAGGTGCTTTGGACTACCTGACTGCTGAAATCTCTACCTCAAAGCAGAAGAAATTCAGCTTGGTGACGTTTGTGGACACTCCGGGTTTGGTGGACGGAGACATGATCTACCCTTTTGATGTTAATAGCGCCATCACCTGGTTGGGTATGTTTGTGTAGCATTCAGTTGCTGCCTCTGCTGTCAAATATATCCTTTGACTATGCATTCACGTTTGTTTTTGTTTTTTTCATGCAGGAGAACAGGCAGACTTGATTTTTGTCTTTTTTGACCCAATGGGCCAAGCACTGTGCAAACGCACACTCAACATAGTGGAGAAGCTGAGTGAAAAATGTGGTGACAAGCTTATGTTTTACCTCAGCAAAGCAGACGAAGCTGGGAGGGAGACGGACAGGCAGGTTGGGTCACGTCATTTATGCATTTTAGGAAACTGTATTAATTGAGAAAATAATTCCAGGACCAATGTATGAGAATAACCATTGATGATGATGTTGTTTTTCTCTTTTTTGGCATTTCCTCAGAGAGTAATGATGCAGATAGTCCAGGAACTGTGTCGCCGTCCAGGTCTCAACAAATGTGGTTTTGAGATGCCAACAATTTACATCCCCAATCCACAAAAGGTAAAATTAACCATGTGTTCCTTTGCTGGTAATATAACAGACTGTAACTAATATAACTATAGTTACAGTATATGATAAAAGCTGGAAAAACTGCATTGTTTCCCCAGCCTGTGGTGTTGTTTTAATCAGGGCTTCCCTCAGCTCCTCACATGGACCCGGTTTTGACGCTGTCTGCCGTCTGAGCGGCCAAACAGCCTTTGATTGAAATTTCAATATACTTTTTTTTTTTTATCCTCTTTGCTTGGTGGCATTTGACAAGAGTTATCCAATCTTGGGGAGGCGGAGTGGGGCACAGGGATCGTAAACCATGGACTGCCTTTAACCAAGGGCACCGCAGTCCTGAGTTATTGCTGCACCACCTTGTGATCTACAGCCACAAAGCTCCACGCGTCTCCGTCCCAGACCTCCAGTTTATTTTTGCTGAGCGAGTGCAGTTGCACTTCCTGCAAAGTGGACATGTCTGTCCATCAAAATACCCTCAGGAGCTTCATGGAAGTTTCCAGACCTTTTCCCTTATTGAGATGCCTTAGACCTTTTGCTCTCATTCCAAATCCAACTTGTTTTTACTTATTTATTTATGTTTTAGCCGAGCAGGTGCGTGAACCAGATCGATAGTGTTTGTCAGACCATTGAGAAGACCATCAACCAGGCCGTGCAGAAGACTTTGGATCAGTTGGAGAAAGATTGCAACCTCATTTGTTCCACCATCAGCAGCAGACTGGAGCAAGACAGGTTGGACATCACCAAAGCACGTGTACACAATGTATATAACTCTCATCAGACATTATCAGCTGCAGTAAATCTGCCAAACCCGATTTCTTCTGTATGCACACAGGGCTGAAGTGGCTGACAACAGAAGCAGACGTCTTCACTCTTTTGTGTGTGGAGCTTTGGGTATTTTCCTTCCTTTCCTCTTCATCCTCAGTTTCATTGTGAACACCTTCTCCAAAGAGCAGCTGGATGAGCTGTTGGGCGAAGGTTCAGCTCAGACTATCACGCTCTTCACAGTAAGTGCATAACGGTTTTAAAGTAAGCAGTAAGTGAGGATTTACAAAAATACAGTGACAAAATTAGTTTTTTACCTCTTGTTATTTTTATATGAAGTGCACCTTTGTTCTGAGAGTACTTATTTAAAATCTTTGTCTCCCAGGGAATAGTAATGTGTCTGTGGGAGTGGATACCAGAAGATGGACAAGTGGTGTTTGTGATAGTTTTTGGGGCTTTCTGCTACCTCCTGCTTTTCCTGGCAAAATATTTTGCGGGGTAAGTGTTGCAGGTATCCACAACAAACATATACAATTTATGAGTAGCCCAAGTCATGAGGCCAAAGCCATTTACACTCAAATAAAACACAGAAAAAAGTTGAAGATTTTATGAATTGAGTGGCTTGAAAGTGGCTTTCTTGCCTACCAAGAATTATTATATACAGGACTGTCTCAGAAAATTAGAATATTGTGATTTTCTGTAATGCAATTACAAAAACAAAAATGTCATACATTCTGGATTCATTACAAATCAACTGAAATATTGCAAGCCTTTTATTATTTTAATATTGCTGATCATGGCTTACAGTTTAAGATTAAGATTCCCAGAATATTCTAATTTTTTGAGATAGGATATTTGAGTAAGCCATGATCAGCAATATTGAAATAATAAAAGGCTTGCAATATTTCAGTTGATTTGTAATGAATCCAGAATGTATGACATTTTTTTTTTTTTAATTGCATTACAGAAAATAAAGAACTTTATCACAATATTCAAATTTTCTGAGACATTCCTGTACATGCTTACTTTATATATGTATATACTGTATATACTTACTGACTATAACATTAGCTTCCAAAATTATGACAAAAAGAATTGTATGTATAGATCTTCTATAATTGGAGGTTATTGAACTTTAGGTAATAGAGCCGGAGCCATCAAATATCCTAAACTAGAACCTCCTCACTTGCACTAGCAGGCCTTTTTTTAAAACCATATATCACAGAACAATGCACTGATTTTCCCAGAATGTAGCACACAGTACCGGTATAGTAAATTTGAACAACTCCACAATCTGCAGTACATAACATATACATGGCATAATATGGGGGGGAAATGTGCAATATACAACTGACCAGTTTCTTCACATACTTTATTCCATAATGCAGCGGGCCACAACCGAGGAAGCCAGATGCAGCGGTAACATGACCAGCTTCTGGTTATACCGCAGTTTAATCTTAATCTTAATCTTAATCTTAATCTCTACAAAACCTGGTAGGGGCTTGGCCTTAAAGAGACAGGAGCAACAACAGGACATTTCAGCCGATTCATGCAAAAGAAGCTCCAACATACCTGAAGAAGATAAATCTAAATTTATTTTCTTCTTACCATAGCTCTTGCAGTGTTTCCTCAGAATAAACATACAGAACAAGAAGTTATTGTAACAGGTTTGCTTTAACTATCAGAAACATGTGGAATTTCTGTAAATCTTTGTTAAAAAAAATGATATGCACATCAAATAAATATTCACTCACTTTCAAATACACACGCAAATAGAAGTGGGGAGTTTTTCCTACTACTAGTACTACTACTACTACTAGCAAGAAATCACATACTGTAGGAATCACATTCCTCTCCACAGTTGCCTGAAGCTTGCTTTAGGATGGGGGGATTGTATCGAAGAAAAGTTTAGATGCAAACTGTTGGTGTCCTCAGCGAAGCAATAATTATTATTGTTACTTTATTGGTTTTGTAGTAATTGGATTAATTTAGAATGAGTTGAACTGCATTATTGAAGTGCCTTGAGATTACATTGGTCGAGATTTGTTGATATAAATTGAAGTAGTGTCATTGTAAATCTACTGTAAGTGTCTAAGTGTCTAATGCTTTTTATTTTCAGCCGAAGGAATAAAACATTGACAAAGAAGGAGAAGAGGACGATGGCAGAGTATAGCGATTATATCCATGACATCGTCAGAACTAAAAAGGTTAGATTGATATTACATGCCATTATTAATAGGTCAATTTTATTTCCATTTTATAAATGCTAAAGCCACAATTTACTGTATATGTTCACATCATCAAAGGTTCACTATACATAATTGGAAATATCTTAAACTCTGCAGTTTCCATTATCTTTGTAGAGCTTTTGAGTATTTAACAGCATAATGTTTTTTGTTGATTCAGAGCTCACAACTTCATCATTAACTGCCAATTGCTCACGAGGCTTTTAAGATGTGGACAAATTAGATGGTACTCTTTCTGCTCACTGACACAACGTCTCAGTCCTGCTGAAAACTAATTAAGTTAAAAACCAACTAATCTAATGTATACCAGCTTGCCTTCTGTACATCAAAGCAAATCAATAAAAGTATGAAAGGAGAGGATTTATTGTTTATTTTACAAGGAGAAAATATCATAAACCATTGCATTATAGTCATGTTCCCAACATGGTTAATCTTAAGAAGAGAGATGTTTAAGGACCTCAGAAAAAAAAAATTGGATAAGCATGTAAAAAGTAAAGGTAATAAATCTTCAAGCAGCTTCATGCTCTTGTGACAAAAATTATTAAAATTAATAAGAAGTATCATGTCCATGCGACCATAGCAAACCCTCTGAGACGTGGCTGCAAGAGGCATTGCAACCCCAGGTGGATCAGAAGGATGGTAGATGGTAGACAAAGATCTGAGAAAAATATCCAAAGACATTCAACTCCAAAGTCAGGGAACATCACTGGACCATCCGCACTTGATTAATAATGGGCTCCATAAAAGAACACCCAGGAAGACTCTGGATAAAAATGTCATCCCCATTCTCTCTCTCTACCCCCTTCCTGTCTACAACTTGAATAAAGGGCCACTAGAGCCCAAACAAAATCTTAAATGCTACTGCTAAAGGTGGTGCAAATGGGGGGGGGGGGGGGGGGGGGGAGTTGAGTATAACATAATTTGGAAGAATAGTAAAAAGTAAAGGTAATAAATCTTCAAGCAGCTTCATGCTCTTGTGACAAAAATTATTAAAATTAATAAGAAGTATCATGTCCATGCGACCATAGCAAACCCTCTGGGATGTGGCTGCAAGAGGCATTGCAACCCCAGGTGGATCAGAAGGATAGTGCAGATGGTAGACAAAGATTTGAGAAAAATATCCAAAGACATTCAACTCCAAAGTCAGAGTTGAGTATAACATAATTTGGAAGAATAGTAAAATATAAAAATATTCACTTGAATCAAAAGGGATTTTCAGAGGCAAAGTGTGATTTGTGTTAAAACAGAATAAATAATGAAGCCTTTAGAGATAATTGTGGGATCCCGGATCTTTTTCTTTCAATGAAAGATCCCAACTTTGTTCACGTTTTTGTTTCACCTTATTTTATTAACTTTATATTATTTGTCAAATTCAAAACATCAGGAGAGATAATCTGACACAGTTTTGCGTTGCTCCACAGGCTAAACTGTATGACTGGTACCTACAGCAGTGTGCAGCAGAGGGTGATCTCTGACGCTGGGTAAGCTGATGACGGTTTGGATTTTTGCCGAGATGCTACACGGTTTGCGTACAAAGCTGCACATCTGTCACAATGTGTCAGTTGGCATTTATGGTGGAATCAGCGTGACTTTTTTTTAAATGGACAATCATGTGACTGAATGATCAGATCTTCCACCTGTCAGTCACATTTAACCTCAACTCAGCAGCCCATTTGAAAAGTGCCTTCTTTTTTGTTTTCCTCTTTTTAACTGAGCATTGGAAAAGCTGTGATTGTAGCTGTGTGGTGAAAACAAATTTCATAATGTGACTTTTTTGTGTTTGTTTTTTTTAGTTTTTTTTTATAGTATGGTACTTACCTAAGACATGCTAGAAAGAAGCCAAGTGTTTACAAAATGACTTTTCTCTCTTTTAACTTCTGCTTTTACCAGCAAATATGTCTTTGTGATGACTGTTTATGTAGTCATGGTCCAGAAATCTCCTCGCCCCGTCCTGACGGACCTCAGTATAACCTGAATGTGTTTTCATGTTGTATGTCAGCAATATAGGCTCAATAAGCAACACTAGGTTAACACCTGGCTGGGCATTATAATTGGACATGTAGAGTCAATAAACCTTATAGCTGCAAGCTGTATCCTGCCTATAAAGATTGAAACTTACAGGTTGATGTGTGATAGTTTTGTTTTAAAGATGTGTTCCTTTAATTCATCAGTATGGTAAAGCTGGTTAACTGTGAAGTCCCTGCTCAGATGGGAGCCTCCTGGATTGTGTTAAAAAGCACTGAACCCTTCAAGTTTGCAGATTGATTCATCTGTTAACACCCTCAAATGCCTTCACTCCAGTGTTATGCTTTATAACTATTTATTAATCTCAAATGGTGTCTATAGTTGAGTGTTTTTTTGTATTCAAATCTCATCCCCATCACATCTAATAGTCCTTTTCTTTTCCTCAAATAAAAAAAAGTTTCTTGTCCTTGTTTTCAAATTATGCAGTGTTCTGTCATTTGCGTACATTGGATTATGATGGGATAACATCCTAGTTTAGCACAGCAGTCTCTGTTGTCAAATTACCTTACACTAAATAATTAAGATGTCAAAGTTTGATGGGCATATTTGAGTCAAACAGAGCCGAGTTGTTGCATGACAGCCAACCGACATTAACCCTCCCAGTTTGTGCCATGGATTTCCTTTTTCTAATGAAAAAATATTTTAAAATGTGTCCATTTCTCATGATAAATACTATTTCCAAGCTTCATCACTCAATCAGCGGGTTTAAATTTGTAACTAACATCCATGATGTCATATTATATTGTCCAACATAAATATTGCTGAGTGAGTGAGTAGTTGTGAATGAAATTTGCAGTACAAAATTATTTTTGCATCTGACTGATTACTGTAAAATATCCAACATTTTTAGCAACAACCGTTAAATTGTTAGAATTACAAAAATATATAATATATTAAAAGGGTTATGAAAAATGAAACGTAACAAAATAACTGAGTAGTTGTTTGGTGAATGTAATATCACAGTGTGATCATTTCATTCTTAAATTACAGCCCTTATTTTTTATATTTTTTTTATGCAACCAATTACTGTAAAACATTTAAAATATTTAGCAACTGCTCTTTAGTTGCTACAATTCAAAATTACTTCTGAGTCAAACATACAGTTTCAAACCATTTCAAAAGTTCCTGTGAAGGTAATCGAAATGATGATTTTCTCTATTTTATTATTTGTTTTCATCTACGAACACACATGACATGAACTGGGGAGGGCGCTTTGCCAGCTGAAACGTAATGATTGGGAAAATCCAGGTACCATTGACATCTGTGTCTCAGAAACAGTGTCAGACGTGGAGAAAATCCTTGTGCTTTTATCCAAAATCGTGTATATCCTCTACAGGCTGTTTACAACATTGTGAATGCTTTTATTTTGTTAAGTGTGTTAGATGCCTTCCAGTTTTCTTCTGTGGTGATTTTATCCTTTTCAGTTTGCGAATTAAACAATTCTTTGTAATTATTTTCATCTTTTTAATGTATTAGACCTAAGTGCAAGTGTTTTCTTTTCCTTTAAATTCTCTGTAGTAGTTCTGATCCAAATAATTAAATATGTCAAAATATCTCAATAATGCTGTCTTTTCCTTGAAATTAATAAACTTGTTCATGTCTTTCTTTAAAAAAAAAAAAGATTTCAACTATATTGCTTCCTGATTTATTTTCCACTAGCATCACAAATGTGCACAAATGGCAAGTGGAGTGACATAGAAAATGAAACATTAACAGTGAGTAGTTGTTGTTGGAAGTCTTTTATTTCAAAGTAGTTATAAAAACACCATTCTGAGTTTCTCCGCTTTTTAAATCGCAATATTATGTTGGGGGCCGAAATAGGCAGAAATCTTCCGTATATGAGGACTTAATCAACCTCAGAGCACATGGCGAGCATTTTTAAATGAATATGAGAGAACCAGGGAAATTACAGTAACTGGAGGCCCAGGCCACAAATCTCAGTTCCCTGAGTTAGTAACAAACAATGACCCTATGGAAGTGGCAACTATCAAAAATAACCTGAAGCTACTATGGCATTCATCTAGAGAAGTTATAGCTCTTTGTTAGAAAATACATGATCTACATCTACTGTGCAAGCACTAGCGTATATAATTAGTATTATTAAAAGTATGATTATCATTTAATTTATGCACTCTACTAGCAAGGTAGCCAATACAAAGAGGTATGCTGAAGTTCAAATAATTAGTCACAAATTAAAGCTGCATGCGTTCATGTGCTAGTAGTGAGTTAGGTTAGGTTCTGTTGAAGTGAGTTTACTTTGTTGCAGATTAAAGCACTGCATTTATTTTCTTTTTTGATGCATCTACATTGAGATTCCTCTGGTTTGGGGCTTAATTTTTAACTCCTATCATGGTAGGTTACATGCAGATTTACATCTGTGTGTAAGCATACAGTCAAGTTTGTTATTCAGTTCAAATCGTATGCTCTTACTTTGTAACAATGCATTCAGAATTATAATTATATACAATGTTATTTGTACAAAACAAAAAACACCAATCCCCATCCCTGGCTTTGTATTAACAAAAGTATACAGGTAGATACATCTTGCAGCAGTACGGCGGCTGAATCCAGTATTGCTATATTCTGAAACATCATCAGTAAAACGCTTGCCGACACAGTGATTCAGTGTGTTCACACCGTGCATGGCTCCGTTTGTCACATTAAAGTAGCTCAGGTTAAGTGTCTCTCAAACACTCATGTACCCAGAGTGTGTGTGGATAGGATATAGCTGCTCATTGTCTCAGCACCAAAAGTGTCCATATTGGGGTGTCCAGTGGACTTTGGACTGCTCCAAAAACTCCAAAAACTTCACAAGTGACGTCAGTGAGAGCCTTTGTCAATCAACCAAGAAATGTCTCCAGTCCTGCAAGACAGAATGAAATTATCCAACACTTGTGGATGCATGTTTTAGTTTCCCACATCACCAGTCAGCAGATCCCTGGCAATGGTCATTAAATTATGTGTGAAAGACAGTAGGAGCTCATGCATTTCCGTACTTGCCGAGCCGTGCTAACATCCTTCAGTTATCATGAATGCATTGTTGGAAACAAAAGACACAAGAGACATGAGGACCAACACCGTCACATAGGAACCAAAGCATGATGGAAAAAATTGCCAAAATACTGTAAATGGAAACGTTTGAGTGTATTAACATATTACACCTATTATGTAGGCATCAGTATTGATACACAGCAGGTCAACTGGGCATGCAAAAAAAAAAAAAGTTTATAAAATGATATCTAAACAAATACAGCCAGAAGCAGCCATCATCGTGGTCAAAGCTTTGCAGCAATAACAACCAACAGATCAATAATTTGAACCCGGAGGCACTTCTCCTCCTGCCCACAACTGCAGCTTTATACAGTATAAGCATCCCAGTTATTTATTTTTGATTGGTTCATGAGATAGTAATATATTACACCCCAAATGTATCTAAATATGATACACTGGTTGAGTAGATGTGTGATGGGCAGAGCTCTTCAAGCCCGGTTCTCGTGGGACAGATGTCTCCTTTCGTCAACACAATTGAAATTCAAATTAATAGATCCTCATCAGCTACAGATGTGTGTTAATGACACAGTCATTTGTATCCGGGTGTACTGAAGCAGGGAAACATCTAAAATATGCAGAACACTGTCCCTCGAGGACCGGACTTGAGTAGCTAAAGACGTTATAAACCCCATTCAAATGTGTCTTCCTCCTCTCTCTCTCCCCCACAAATCCTTGCCTCTTCCCTATCAATAAAGACACAAAAATCAATGTTCTTCAAAAGAATGTTGTTCCGATTATCTATACCAAGTTTTAACTACAGATAATTACACCACAAGATATTAGTCAAAGAGTGACTTTGGGCCACGCCCAGTGTTTGTCTTGTATAAAACTTTTGATGTGAAAAGACATGAAGAAAGTAACAGCTATTGTAACTGCAAACAACAATCTCAACCGGAGACTTACTCCACATCTCGCTTCTTGATCGTCTTGCCGGATCCTAAGACCTCAGCCACTCGGGACACAATGGGATCATAGTTCATGCTGGCAACGGCAACCACCTCCTCACCCCTGTGGGTCGTGGGGATGAGGAAACCATCAGAGGGAACCATCATCAAATTACATGAATACACATGACAAAAGATTGAAATGATCTTCCAGTTAAAGATCAACTAAATCGGTGTTACCTGGTATAAAATGCTACGAATCGCAGTTCATCCAGATCTCCTTGTATAATGACATCATCAAATCCATCACCATAACCTCCACAAATAGAAAGAAAACCGAGGAAGGCTTATATTTTAGTCTTTGTATTTCTTTTTAGTTTTTACAGCTAGATGGCAGTGTATACTAACAATATTTCACAGCACAAATCATTTCATTTTGGTTTCTGGTCCTCCTCCTACAGCGTATCCGCCTCAATACTGTGATATAACTTGAGAAAAGGGCCAACCGGTGCCTGCATACCTGCATAGCGAATGGTCTTCCCAAACATGGCTGACCAGAAGTAAGGCACAGTTTTGATCTCAGTGGCTCTGCCCATCATGCTGAGAGCTGCCACCCTGCCTGTCAGCAAGGATAAAAACAAAAAGCATTCATGTTTCTCTATCGCAGTAAGCTATAACAGCCTGATATACGCAGACTGGATCAACACACTCACCGTGTACATGAGCCATCTGCCAGTGAGGGATGTTCACCTTCTTGTTGTTGCGCATTGGAAAGGGAAACATCACCACATCTCCTCCGGCAAAGACCCCATCAATATTTGTCTGCATCATCTAATGTAGATGAAAAGTTGAGAGGGAAATTTGAAAAAAAAAACAACAACCAGAAAATGGTAAAATAGAACTAAAGCACTTTCAAGCAGGTCTCTGGGTTTATGGAAAACCTTGTTCACTGTGATGAAGCCCTTGGAGTCCAAGTGGATGCCGCTCTGTTTCAAAAATCCTGTTCCGGGAATGCTTCCTATAGAAGAAAGGGGTACGTACAGTAAAGAGAGTTACGTATGGATCTCCATAAAAGGATTTGAAGGGATTTTACATTTTGGTCAACATCACCTGCTCCAATAACACAAACGTCGGCCCGCAGGACCTTCCCACTCTTCAGCACAACCTCTTTCAGCTGTGGAAAAACAAAACATTCATATACTAGAACATAAAGTACATTAAGTACATAAGCTTAACCTTTCAAACTTCAGTCTCTGAAAAAAAACCCGCATTTTTCAAAACTATAATAAATGGGGTTCTACATACACTACATGCTTTTTGGGCATAGCTTAGGCTGCTTTGGTCATTTGCCATGTTTTTTGGCTTCTTTTTTCTTTCCCACCTCTTAATTGTTGTTTAGAAAATCTTGTGAGCGACTAGGGACCTGTCCAGGAAATACCCCTCTCCACCTGTCGCCTGATGTCAGTTGGAATATGCTCTAACCTCCCTTGACTCTGAATAACACAAATTAGTATGGATGAATGGATACGTCAAATTCTTGGTTATTGGCCAAGAAGTTTCAAAATCCATCCATTTGACCACGATGACGGCTGCTTCTGGTTGTATTTGTTTAGATATCATTTTAATAAACACTTTTTGCATGTTCAGTTGACCTGATGTGCATCAATACAGATGCCTGTCACGATGAGGTTTTGTTGAGGACCCAAACGCAGGAGGGCAGGAGTCCCAGAAAACTTATTTTGTGCTATTTGTGGTTTATTTGTAACGAAAACCAAAAACGCTGCTGAGCAGGATCAACAAGGCAGAACAAAAACAGGAATCCAAAAAACCAGACGAGGAGAACATGGAGGGAGCAGGGGAAAGACAAGACTAGATATACACAGGGGATAACGAGACACAGGTGCAGACAATCAGGGCAGATGGGAAACAGGAGGGACAGAACAGAAACTCAAACTGTGGGAAATGTCAAAACCCTGACAGATGCCTACGTAATAGGTGTAATATGCTTCTTATTTGATTTTCACCCAACACTAATATGGAAAGAAAAGTGCATCCAAGCATCATGTCATGCTGTTTCTCTCACTTTCTGAATACCTGTCCATGATGGCCAATCATCTCTGAGACTTCATTCAGCATGTAAAACTTCACCCTGTTCACCTCAAACAGCTGCAAAGATAAACATATGGCAGATGCTGTAAGCACGTGACAACAAAAGTGTGGCTGAATTTCCGTGAGCCTCCATGATCAATCCCTACATGCAGCAGCACTGATCAGAAAAGAAAATGCAATTTGCATTTTAATTAATATTCCCTCTCACGAAGAATGTTATTGACTGTATTAAGGAGGTGCTTTTGTATTTAGAAAAAGTATGAGAAAAAAAAAAACTTGATTCCCCTTGAGAATTATTTACCTTCATTATGGCTTTCCCTACTTTCTCCCCGAGAGCTTTTTTAAAGGGAACGGGCTCGATCCCGATGACAGAGACTGAGTGGGCCTTGTCAGTCAGAGCTGCAGCCACCTCCATACCTGCCGACGCAACAAGATCACAGCAACGGGTAGTGCATCTTAGTCAGTGCAGAATGACACAGTGAGAGTAAATGAGAGGAAAAGCAAAACAAATGCTGAGGACTTCTCCCTGATGCTGCAGCTACTCTATTACATCAGGATTCTCCTAAATTATTACGTACATCATCATTATTACGTTATTATTGTTATTATAATTATTACATCATTATTACGTACATTAATACGTACATCATCAACTTTAAAAAAAAAAAAAAACTGCAAACTGTGAAATATACAACCATCCCTGTATTTAACTGAGATGTAAAATGTTGACAGTATGAAATGTTATCATTTAAAAAAATGATATCATCATTATAAATTTGGTGCCAGCTGAACATTTGAAAACATTTGTGACATTTGTGTTAGACCACCTCTTCTTTTATTAGGATGCTATAAAAAGAGACTAGCTGGTGTACATATGAGGAAGACAAGTAATCTGCTGAACATTTTGTTGTATTTTTTTGTTTCATATTGTGCAAAATGCTTTCTTTGGGTTTTGGAGCAGGCTTCTGCAGAGGGATCACACTGTTGTTACAGTGTGGTACAGTGACACACCTGTGATTATAGGTCACTGTCTTACCACAGGACACTACTTTTGCCAATTCTGCTGCTGATCTGAGTAACAATAAATATTTCTCAGCTTACATTTTGTTTATTTATTTTATATTATTTACTATTAAATTGAGGGTTCAATGGTTCTTTTAAACAGGACATTGTCTTTATTTACATTTAAATACATATTTAGCGGATGGGTTTTGAATTAATTAAATGATTACAAGAGAGCTGTTACTCTTACTTAGGGCTTTTCTTGAAATAGCAGCTGTACAGATCAGTTATTGGAGATGATGAAAACTAAGATTAAAACTGAAACTAAAAGTGAAAAAATAATCCTGTTAACTGAAATAAAAATGAAAACTGAGGATTTTTATAAAATGAAACCTAAATAAAACCTAAAATTAACAATCTAAAACTAACTGAAATTAAATAGAGTTGCAGTAAAAATTAACTTCCTTTTCCTTTTCATTTTGTGCCCTGTTTTTTTTATTGGTTTTGTTAGCACTTTATTTTTGGCATTATTGATAAAATTCTTTTATCCTAGATTTCTTACTGTCAGTATCTGTAAGTCAATATTTCAAAAACTAAAACCAATTTTTCAAACTAAAACTAAACCTTAGCTTCTGGTGTGCTTGTTAAACTAACAAAAACTTAACTGAAATAATCTGACAAACAGAAAAACGAAATAAAAAATATTAAAGAATTTAAAACTATTATAATTCTGGTGCAGTTGTTGTTATTGGGTTTTATCGCTTGTGCACAACTTTTGTTCTGAAATTCTTTAAAAAAGGTTTTCACACTTCTTTTAAATATTCCCCCTGAATTGGTCAGTTCTTTGAAAACGCACAAGTTACATATTTGTGTTCAGATAAGTTTATTTGTCTCACCAACAAACGACGACCCCACAATCACAGCGGTCTTGTTGTTGGCTAGCCGAGCTATGCTGTTCGCATCCTCGGGCGTCCGGAGGTGGAACACGTTCTTGACCTCATTACCATTGTAGTTCATTGGCTTTGGTCTTTTGAGGAGTAGAGTGGAAACAGTCAGCTTTCATGATGTTAATCTATAATCTCAGCTGCCTGACTATCACACAAGATAAATACGTTTTCATACTTGCTTCCCGTGGCGATAAAGAGCCTCCTGTACTCCATTTTCAAGCCATCTTCAAAGGTCACGGTTCGAGTCTTCACATCTACTGCTACTACCTAAAACAAACAAGACTTGCAGAAGTAAAACTGTGAATTCTGAATCTTAAATAAATGGTTAAAATAAACCATCAAAATGTAAATTAATCAGTCGACTACAACACTGTACAGTACGTTGCTGCTTCTCACCTCTTTCTCTGTGAGCAGTTCAATGTCATGGTCCTGGAGGAAGTCAATGGATCGCAGTCTCAGCTGCTCAGCTGTGCTTTCTAAGGACTAAGGGTGAGAAGAATCCTTCAATCCAAAAGACATCCTCCCCACAGTTTTGTGATATAATCTAGAAAATGTTATTTTAAGATTACAGTGTGACAATCAAACACAAATGATCATTGACCCTGGTTTCATAGTACTTAAAGCGGCACTATGTAACTTTTCCACCTTAATATCATATTTCCAGAGTCATTGTGATGGTACATCAACTTCCAACAGGTTTAATGACACCTCTGTCATGGTCTGAGGGGTCTGTATCACCTTCACTGGCACTATGTAACTTTGAGGAGCATGGTAGGAACCCTGCCACACTAAAAAACTACACATTTTTACGGCTTTGACTGCTTTACGGCATACGTCACTTCCCCCTCCTTCCCGATTTGCAGTCGAGACGAAAATGGGCGGGGCGTGGAGCGCAGCTCCGCAGAAGCTGGTAACCCGTTGCTGCATTGTGGCTGCAGCAGCTCCACACACAACAGACGTGGGGAAAAGATGGCTAATGGTTTAACTTTTCACCGCTTTCCTGCTCGGAGGCAGAACCACGGACGTCAAGTATCTGAGATAACAGATTAAAAGAGTCGTCGGCTCAGTTGGATCGCGGCTGTAACGAGTCCGACCAAACATAACGTTCCTCAGTAAACAAACAAACACGCACACAGACGGGCGTCGGATCAAAACACGGGTTTATTAAACCACAAACAAACACTCACAGACCGGGGTCGGATCATTCAAACGGGTTTTATTCCCCACTTCTCCAGCTAAACGCAGTTGTTGGCCAGCTCTCTGTGGTGCGATTAATTTTGTTGAGGAAAAAATATTAACTATTTGATTTGTAGCTGCAGAGGAAAAAAATAATCTCACGAGGAAAAAAAAAAATTGCTCACGCCTCGGAGCCTCTTCAAAGCAGTCAAAAAAAAAGAAAAGTAAGAGTAATACAAAACATGTACTGTATGTTGTACTATTATACTAATTTATTGAAACACATGGCGAGTCAAACATTTACCAAAGCAGCTGCCAAACACTCCTAAACAAGGTAGTAAGACGTGGGTTGTGCAGAACTGCGGCAGTAAATCCTTCTAAAGAGTGGCGCTCCAACGAGGAGCTCCATTCTTTAGTAGGGATTTCATATGGATCCAGACCGTTAATAATCATTATTTTCTCCATATACCGCTCCCTGGCTTCCTTGTTTAAGGTATCCCGATAAATTCCAGGTCCTTCCCAGCAGTATAACATCTTTTTTTTTGCGTTCCGTCTGTTCACTTGGTGAAACAGAAAAGCGTCCCGTCTTCTCTCAAAACAAATGCACGCGACGGGACAGGAGTTTTCCGGCAGTACCCGCTGGTGCTCATGGGAAACGTAGTGTTCTTTCTGGTAAAGCACTACCGCTTTTGTCCAAAAGATGCCGCCAAACTCAGAAAAGCTGAAAGTTCCGTTGTGCTGCTTTAAGATCCTTTCGGATTCTGTTTGTTTATTTCTACATTTCCTTCAATGTGTCTTGTTCTAACACCACTGACCAAAGCAGCATCTCCACAGACGGTTATGTAACTATCTTGTCAAACTGAGCTCTTTCTCAGTGAATATGCTCAGGGTCTGTGTACAAACCTTACTCAGTTTGGGTCTGTCGTATGGAGGATGTCTATCCATGGTGCACATGACAATTCGATCCGTGAAGCCCTCTTGCCTCAGTGTCTCTGCACACACCAGGCCTGCTGGACCTGCCAAGAAATGTACAAGTTAGCCAATAGAAATGTCTTTTCAAATGAGAAACTTCAAGGAAAAGCCTGACATAAAGAGAAACTGTGAGATTATTAAAAAAAGAGCATCAATGTTGTAACAAACAAAAAAATAAATAAACACACCAACCTGAGCCAATGATGAGAACATGGCTAAAGCCTGTGCTGGAGTTAATGACAGCTGAGCACCGCGCCATGGGTTTTGATCTTTTCTGTGACTGAAGAGCCTGGAAATGTTAAAAAGAAAGCTCAGAGATCCATTACGAAGTTCATTTATACACTTGAATACTTTTGCTGCGATTCATATTTTGTTACCTGTTTGTTTGCGCGAATGATCACTTTGTCCTTTTCAATTCTGACCTGGAACAAACAGACACGAACAAGCTTAGAAGCATGATACAGCCAGGAATCTGTTGCATGACAGCACCAGCGAGCGTCACCTGGAACGTAGGCAGACTGTCTAAACCGGGAAAATCCTCGATGTCTCCTGTCGCAACATTGAAACAGGCACCGTGCCAGGGACAGCGCACATGTCCTTTTGACAGCACGCCTGCAATGACAAAGAGTAAGCTAAATGCACACTGTTATATCTTATTAACAATATTGTTTGATCCGGTATGACTTACCTTTGACCAATGGCGCTCCGTAGTGGGGACACTTGTGGGCCATGGCGAAAAACTCCCCGTGTTCTTTGATGAGTAAAGCTCTGCCGCTTCCCAAGTCAACCTCTCGCATCCTTTCAAAGATGAAAACCATTTTCATTCATGACTGCCTCAATAGGGCACACAAAAGCAAAATAAAACCATGTTTGATGCCTCGCAGAGGGAAGAATTTATCTAACCTACAGTTAATAAAAAAAATGATGGAGTGAACAGACGTTTTGTTGTTACTAGCAAAAGAAAAGTTTGCTTCTTGTGAATTTAATGATATTCAATGGTTTGAAAATAGAATCCAGAAATAGGGGCATGTCTAATTGTGGTTTCCCCTTCTTACAAAAAGATTTAACTGGTTGAGAACTGAGGAAAGAAAATAACTGTTGTTTTGAAAATGAAATGTTTTCCAGTTCCGGATTTCCTAATCAGGATTTCAGGTCATCAAGCTGAGAGCCTTGTCTCTCAATTTCTTACTTTAAAAAGCACTAAATGTTATTAGTAGACAACAGTTCTGGACTCCAGAGAGCCCACACCAATAAATGGGCCAAAGTCCTCAAATAAGAGTCATGTTGTAAAGAATGTGGTTTAATATTGCTTTGCTGATATAAGCAAGTCCCTCCCTGGCACAGACGTTTCCTGGGTGGCAGCATATCTGTGCATATTGCTCAGCATTAATGGTATCTACGCAGATGTGCACCAACTGTGTGTAGAATAACCCCTCTCCTATTAAGCCTGAAAAGCCCAGCATCCACAGTTTCTAACAATAACTTCCAAATTGATTCATCAAACCACAGAGCAGTTTTCTGCTATCTATCAGGCCTTTTTTGAGCTTGAGCCACAAGAAGGAAACTGTCTCTCTGTATCAAATCTTATTTACTTTGCACGCTGCTCACTCCTCAGGTTAAGAAGGAGACCTGAGCTCAGTGCAGGGCCCTCCCGGGGTTGGTAGAGGATGGCAATGCCCAGGACTGTCACTGGGTGAAAATGGGAAAAAATCGGGGATAAAAAAAAAAAAAAAATGTGGATGTAGCAACAAACTGCGATCACAGACTTGTCTTCAGAAGTTTCACTGAAGTCATGGATGTTGACCTAAGGACTTTAATCTATTCGTACAGAGATTTCTCCAGATTTTCTTCTTAGCATTACATACCAGATGATGAAATTCCAAAATTCTTTGAATAATATGCCAAGAAAACATTATTAAACTATCTACCATCCATGCCATTTTTCAAGGTGGTAAACCCCTCCCCATCCTTTTGTTTCCACTTCTTTTAAAATGAGTATGAAATAATATTTATTTTTAATTTTCAAATTTTAATTTCAATGTTTCAATTTCAGTAACTTTGCAAATCAGTTCATTTTGTTTAAATTCATATTTTTTACAGAACAAAACATTTTTGGGAAACGTGATCATGCTGTGGACCAATGGTAAATGTGGCCAATTTGGACAGTATTGATTAAACGTAATAAAAAGTTTCTTTTGATGAGAAAACAAGATCTTTCTGTTACTAATTACAACTTTAATTCACTTACAACATGACAAGATATGAAGAGGGCACAGGACCCATCTATAATTTATAGGGATCAAGCCCCACTTTTCCACCCAGCCTCATAAAAAATATCAAAGAATCAAACTTCTCACCTCCCAGTAGATAGACTCAGTTTGAAGCTCAATGAAAATTAAATCAACCCACAATTGTCACTTATATTGGCACTTAGAAGTGATTTTCTTACTGTCCATTTTCCAGGTCTTTAATATGACACACAGAAGCCTCCACATAATCCCTTGGTTTGTGGTTCAGCGGGAGCAGGGTGGAGTTGTCATCGGAGCCATGTGCGAGGGCACCATTAGGTCTGCAGTCAGCAAAGGGACTCGCTTTGCCATTGGGTGACAGGCCGTCCACCTCTCTCTCTTTTTCCAGGAGCGATAGTTCCACTTTCACTTCAACTACACAATACAGACACAGCTTACTTAGAAAATGTTTGACAATGCCTGACTAAATACATTCTCTATTCTGCTAAAAGTTGCTCATGTTCATTCATTCAAAATAAAAGCTGATGTATACTTTTCTGATGGGAAAATTTGATCTTTAAGTCAGTGAAGACAAATGAAATAATTGCAGCGTAAAACAGGAGTGCTTCTTAATAATTGTCTTCCAAAAGCGACATAAATGAAATCTGACTTCACCAAAGCAAAGTAAATTAATTTCATTTTGCGTTTTTGATGGCACATGATGTGCTGCTGTTGGCTGTAAATTTGAAAACATTAAAGGAATGGTTGTGTAACTCAGTTTTCACTGCAGCAGGCTCTATCTGTTCAGCTGGAAAAATGTGCTGATCATCCGGTTCTTACAAAGTAATCTGGCAGGAATTTTCTCCTGCTGAGCAAGTCTTAATTAAAATCAATGGAAAATCATAGTAGCGAGTGCAATTGCAGTAGAAAGGGGAGAAAAAAACCTCTGTTTTTCTTGTCTGAAGAGAATCTCCAGATGCTGCTGTAATATGGATGGATCTTAATGGGGCATTGGCGCACGGGCACTTCATTTGATCAGATCAGAGTTAATAGTTTAGCAATATATATCTATAATATATTCAGCAGTGTTGTCAAATTAATCTTCAGCGTTCAGAGCTCTGACACTGCATTTTCCTGAGAGAAATCATGAGGCATTTAAATGTTTCAACAGTATATTACTTCCTTGCATCAGTAATCATTCTGTATAGCTGCAAATTTTCATGCAAACGAAAAAAGGCTGTTTTCTTTGTCTTTAAAGCCCTTCCTCCCCCACAGATGTCACCCTGCCAGTTTGCTCCCACGAGCTGTTCAATCGAGACATTTATACAGTACTTACTGCATATCTAGACTTGAAACAACCTTTATTAACATTTCACGTGTCAGATCAGTTCACCTTCATTTGTATATTGCCAATTCACAATAAAAGTTATCTCAAGGTACTTTACACAAAAGTCAAGTCCGATACCCCAGTCAGTATTAAGTGAAATCATCATGACAAACTTATATCACGGAATATCACGGAATATCACGGAAAAATAACATTAAACTGTTAGTTTAATACCATGTTCCTCTTCCATGACTTCCCTTGTGCAAAACATACAAAAACTGTACAACAATACATTTTGAGCCTGTAATTTTTTTCCTATTTACATGTTCTTTGAATGTGGGAGGAAATTAGAAACCCACGCAAGCATGAGGAGAACACAGCAAGTCTACACAAAGAGGCGAGATTCAATTCAGGAACCTTCTAGATGTAAGACAACAGTGCCGAGTCGACCACCAAGCCACTGTGCTGCCCAGACAGGCTGTTTAGCCTGAATGATTTTCGATGAAACATGTGGGTAAATGAATAAGTAAGTACAGTAGGTATGCATTTGCAATAAGGAATGTTCTGGAGAGGTTCTACACTAGTGGCAGCCTGGTGCATTAGCTCTGGTCACATCAAGTGTTTCATTGCATCTTCTTGAGAGATACTATACTGTACTTACTTCCCTTTAACAATGAGTTTTGAAAGATTTTTCAGTGCTGCTTTTGATACTGTGCTGCTTAAATGCTACAAACCATGACCATTGGGGAGATCTTAACATGCCTAAGAAGTTTAAAAGTTGAAGACAAGTTATAGAAAGATGCAGATGTAGAGAAGAGCAAATTGGAGAGTAAGGAGGGAAATTGCATAATTTATTTCCCCAACTGTCAGGCGTAATGGGGTTCCCGTCAGATTAAATAGAGGAGCTTGGAGCACTGCTGAAAATAGGGCAGGAATAGCAGGTATGCAGCAACTATGATGATTTTCACCAAGACTACATACGCAAAAGGAGACTTTGCTTCTTAACAGATGTGAAAGAGTGTCTCGAAACCTTGGATATTTATGTTTGACTGGGAGTTTCTGTCCATATTATCTACTAAGACACTTCTCCTGTGTTTTTATGACTGTATATAACTGTATATATTAATATGCAGTTTTCATATAATCATGTCCCATACTTAATTTAGTCCTATTCAGGGTAAAGAAGGGTCATGTCAATCCCAGCTGTCAACGTCAGGATACACTCTGGACGTGTCAGTAGTTCATCACAATGTATTTATACTTTTATTTATTTACAATTAAACACAAGTACACTTTGGTTGATATGTTCTTCTCCATTTCGATCAACTAGTTATAACTCTAATCTGATAAAAGAGTTTACACCAAACAAACTTAATATTTTTCTTCTGTGAAAAACCTTTTACTATATTGTCAAAACTTTTAAAACAAGAAGAGTTTGGAGAACTGTGTAAAACTTTCCCACTGTGTGAAAATGTTTCAGTATTTGTTCCTGTTTTGTTAGAAGTTTGACTTGTTTCACTGGTTAATGAGAGTCTTCAGACGTCTATATCATTTACAAACAACTGTATTTATTTTGTCTCCACACAGTTAAATACGAGGTGCAGAGGGTCGCCTCCTGATCATGCTAACATTGAAAGTAATACATGTACACTTTCATTACCTATTGCTTCTAGGTATGCACCTTTCTTGACTGAAGATGACACAGAGAGCTTTTGAAAATCCTCCCACACAAAACACTACACTGCAAACAGAGGAGAGGATGCTCACAGCAGGATTTAGAGGCAGAAGCTGTGAAAATTATTCAAAGAGGTTAAACTGTCTGTTAATGTATTCTACAAAAACATTTTTCTTCTTCATTTCCACCACAAAACAATTCATATTTTTGATTGATGAGTTTGTTATTACATAACAAATGTGGAGCACATCACACCATACATTGATCTGATTACTGTATCTTATTTCATATTGGATATACAGAAAGAGAAGGTACACTCTTTCAATTATAAGAGTTTACATATCAGACCATTATAAAAATCACTGAGTCTTTACAATGTCTTAAAATTAAATAAATACAACATCAGATGATGACAACACATAAGGCACGTCACAGTTCTCCTAAGCTCCCCCCTCATGACTTAAATCAGCGTGAGGTCTGGGCTTTGACCGGGTCATGGCAGCTGCTTGCTTCTTTCATTTAGCCATTCGAACCCTGGAACTGCCTTTCTACTTAGGATCATTGTCCCGCTGCATGGCTAAACTAGTGCAAAGTTATTACTGTTGGACAGTTGACCTCACATCTGATTCTAGCACACCTTTGTTTACAGAGAACATCAGACTTGCTGGGTCTTCTCGTTCTGTGGCTGCAAAACCAGCTCAAATCATCACCCCTCTACCACCATGCTTGACACATTTTTCATGTTGATAAAATGTCTTTAGTCTTCACCAGCTTTGGTACTGTGTATTACAGCCAAGGATCTCTAATTTGGCATCATGTGTCCAAACAACATTGTTCCAGAAATCTTGTGGTTGATTCCAATGCAACTTTACAAACCTAAGCTGTGCAAGCCAAGCTTGTATTATATTTTTCTAACAGTACTGTCACAGACTTTAACATTTAATAGACTAACTGAGGCCTGTGAAGTGTATAATTAAGTAATTTGCGACTTCTACAAACAATCTGACCTTGGGTTAAACTTGTAGAGACATCCACTCATGGCAAGATTGGCAACTGTTTTGAATATTTTTCATCTAGGACTTTACTTCTTCTTGTAAAATAGTGCAGATTAAATTGTGTGTAAATGGCCTTATAACTCTCTCTGCTGCCCAGATTGTTGGGCAGCAGCAGTTCCTCCTCTAACATCATTGTTGATGTCTTTTCTTTCTTAGCAATGTGTTGCAACACAGCAAGAACTTCTGGTTTTAACGAGATAATTAAGTAATCAAATGTATTTGAGTCGCAGGACCTGCTGCTATCTAGCCTCTTACCTCCCATAGATCCAGTATGGACGTACTTAGTTTTTCCCACAGCATTTAAATAAATAATGACACAGGTTATTCATCTGAGGTTGTATTACCTTTGTTTTAAGAGTTGGTAATAGCTGCATGATTCTTTACATTATATGTCATGATACATACAAACCTTACAATTGTAAAAGGGTATACTTTCTTTTTCAAATATGAATGCATTTTCTTTTCTCGGCAATATCGTTTTCCATACTGTTAGATCCCATCAACCAGTTGAGCTAGAAATACGGGCAGTCCCACCCTCTGACCACATGAGTTTCTGCTGTCTACACCTGTTTATGTATTCCTCTCTGTAGTGCATCAGCTAGAAATGTATCAGCCATATGTACGTAAAACTTTTAGTTCTCTTGCTCACTGATAATTAATATAAATATATCTTGTATTTTGTACCTTTAGCCATGTATCTGTGCCTCTCCTCTCTCTGTTCTTCATTCTCTCTTTCTCTAGTTCCTTTTTCCTGCTCTACCTGACTGGCCTTGGAGGGCCCTCCCTTATGAACCAGGTCCTGCTCAAGATTTCTTCCCTCCTAAAGGGGAGTTTTTCCTTCCCACTGTTTGACTTAAGGTTTTTCTCCCGCTGCCTGCCATTTTTTATAAATCCTAAATGCTCGGGGGCCATGCTCTGGGTCTGGACAGCGCCCTAAAGACAACTTGCATTGTAATAGACACTAAATAAATAAGATTGAATTGAATTGAATTGAAATACGTGCAGGACAGTAGGTCTAGTACAGGGGTCAGCGACCCAAAATTTTGAAAGAGCCATATTGGACCAAAAACACAAAAAACAAATATGTCTGGAGCCGCAAAAAATGAAAAGTCTTGTATGTATAAGCATTAGAATGAAGGCAACACATGCTGCATGTATCTATATTAGTTATAACTGGGGGAAGATTTTTTTTTTCATTATGCACTTCGAGAAAAAAGTCGAAATGTCAAGAAAAAAGTCGAAATGTCGAGATTAATGTTGAAGTACAATCTTGAGAAAAAAGTCAAAATGTCGAGAAAAAAGTCTGAATTTCGTGAAAAAAGTCAAAATTTCGAGAAAAAAGTTAAAATTTTGTGAAAAAAGTCAGAATTTCGTGAAAAAAGTCAGAATTTCATGAAAAAAGTCAAAATTTCGAGAAAAAAGTCAAAATGTCGTGATTAAAAAGGAAAGGAAAAAGGAAGAAAAAAGAGAAAAGAAGGAAAAAAAGAAAAAAAAATAAGAAAAAAAAGGTCAAACATTTTTTTTAAAAGCTCCAGGGAGCCACTAGGGCGGCGCTAAAGAGCTGCATGCGGCTCTAGTGCCGCGGGTTGCCGACCCCTGGTCTAGTAGGTCAGAGCACCCAGAAAGTACATGTTTTTTCTCACCTGCACAAGATGTTATTGCTTGTTCCATGTATGGATTAGTTCAAACTAAAGCAGTCCGCCAGTGCTTGAGCTAAACGCATGTTGCTCACCTGGTTTGGGTTTGGAGAAGCATCCTCCCATGGTGTGCCCAGGAATGAGGGATGCCAAGGGAGAGGGAGGAAGGGAAGAGGGGGAGAGAGGTTGTGGTCAGATCCCGGGGACGAGCCGTGTGGTTGGGAGGGAAAAGTAATGCAGAGCTGGTGGTATAAGAACTTGCAGGTCCAAGATGGCCATAGCACACGTCAGCTCCTCCACATAGTCTGCACAGACAAAGGGAGTGACAGAGTCAGCAACACATGCAGCACTGGTGTGCCAACATTTTAAGTTAAATATGGGGACACAGTGTTGTCAATATATAAGATGTAAAATCTTATTCCAAATTAGAGCTTTAAAAATGTTTAAAAATGAATTCTGATTGATTTTAATGTACATTTTATTTAATTTTATTTCATTCAGATGTTTACCATCCATATTTTGAATATATATTACCTATAATATCTTTCCACATTTATTTCTCTGGTTTTTAGTAAAATGTGTTATCTATCTCAGACATGTCAGTTGCAGTTTTAAGTGCTGAGAAAAGCGAACCCCACCACTGTTAGTGGATGTTCGTGCTTGTAAAAAGGAAATAATTGTGTTAATTAGGAACATTTCCACACACCTTGTTACCTTTGTTCGTGCATATTGCATTGGAAACAGTTAAATATTAACTCCACTACAACACCTATTAACTTTCTTGTCACACTGTGCTTTAAAGGGAAGCAGGGGCCCCTTGAGTTTCAAAATCCCCTCGTTTTGTTGCCACATTGCCCTGACATTTCTGCCAGCTCTGGTATTTCACCCCCACATACTGTAGTTCTTTACAGAGACAGCATTGGCTGCTCAGTTCACACAGTCGCAGGTGTATCGCTCACCATGCTGCCATCCATCACCAAATTATCCTGTTTTGGAACAACCGGTGAGACTGTTTGATATTCTGAGCACACCTTAATGTCCTTGAAATCCAGAAAAGAGTGCCCAGCATTGAATGGAGCACTGCTTAGTAAAAGTTCCAGAGGACAAGTGAGAAATGGAAAGATTTCCTGGGAAAGGCCACAACTTCTGGAGTAAAAAGGTTGCTGTGCCATTTGTGGCCTTTATTGGGAAAGTAGGTGGACAGGAAACATGAACAGGGAGGGGGGAAAGACATAACGCAAAGACCGACAGGCCGGGACTCAAACCTGCTCTGCCTGCACGAGGGCGACTCTGTAAATGCCTCCCAATCATCCCACTGAGCTATCCAGGGCCTTCAATATGGTTGTTTTATGCTCTTCTCAACATTCATTCTGCTCCATCTAAAATGAAAAAGTTAAACCTTTTTTTCCCCATGTAACATTTACTGAGAAGCTGTAGCAATGTTTATGTCTTAAAAAATACTGCAATACAATGTGCAAATACTTGTATCTATTCATCCATCCATTTTCTACACCCGCTTCAATCCTATACAGGGTCACGGGGTTCTGCTAAAGCCTTTCACAGCTGTCACTGAGCGAAAGGTGGAGTCGTGACAAAATAAAATGTTGAAAATGAAATACATGATTTTACCTGTTTTTGGTCTAACACAAGAAATGAAACGCTTCTAGATAAACATATGGTGAAATTAGGAAAAAAGCGAAGGCAAAAACAGTGAAGACTGGCCAAAAGTGTCATGGAGGTTTAATCTGCAATGAGATGAAAATCTGATATTTTAGTTTCTTTCATTGAGCTGTTTTAAACAGCTAGACAGAAACTTTTATCTTGATAATGCACTTTTCTCAGTCTTTTTAAATACAACTGCTTAACAATTCCAACTATTTTTCCATTGTTTTATTGATACTTTTAAGGAGAAAAGGATCTCAGTGCTTCTTTCCTCCTTTTAACTTGTGAACATATGTCACAGAAACTGGCCTACAGGCAAAGATACAGCTTGTAAATAAATCAAAATACAAAAACAACCCTTTCAATCCCTTCCTGTAGCATGGAGATGCCAATGAAAATGTGTTTCTTACATGCTGGCCCCCTTAACAATTAGTCACTGAAAATTTGATGCACAACACATTCAGTTGCTCAGAGCTACAATACTGGATTCCCAGCAAACCCAAGATATTTTGTGCAAAACTAAAGTAGGTTAAGCAGATTTGGTCCTCACAACATATGACGCAGATCCCACTCTCACACCGTTGGGCCAAGAGCTGCTAATAATCCTGCCTGCAAGCAAGCTGTCAGTTTCACTATAAATGTAATACCTGTTACTGGAATGTTGGAGGGAAGAAACAAGCAAAATGCAGCTTCTGGTTGGAGGTGAGGAGGCCCTTCTCTAAATTGACTGTGGCTGCCCTCCATAAAACTATATTTAACCTTCAGTTGTCTTGTAAGTAGTAATGGTTTTGCTCTACAAGGGCACAAATAGAAAACAACCCTTGTGCTTTATCGCCATCAATAAACATCAGCAACAGAGGAACTTTCTGGGGCACCAAGTTGTGGTAAAGATGCAGATTTATTTATTCCATATTATTATACCTTAAAACACTTTCTGTCACTGCCAAATCCCAAACAGGCAGACAGACACAAATGAAAGAAGCCAATCCAAAGTCTGTGGAGATGTGTGCAGATATCTTGACAGGTTAGCACGCAGTAAAGAAGAGGACGCTCTGATCCACAGCTAATAAAAGTACAAGAACTTGTACACTTAATATTTAACAAGGCCTCTGTCACTCACAGTCTCCTGGTTTGTGAAGTAGAAATAAATACCTGGGGTTTCGTCCTGTGATTGCGCAAAGCAGTTTCTATGTGAATGTCCTCTTTCACCAGGCTTTTAGTGCGCAATTATTTTGTTTACTGTCAGATAATTAAGTCTTCAGCGTACATGACAAATGCCTGAAAGTGGGAGATTTAGTGTTTAATCTTTTTGGCGTTTCCACAGTCTTCGATGGACTCCAATCCATCAAAAACGTTGGTATTACATTAGGCAGAATCCTTGTTAAGGGACTGCTCCAAAGACTCGAACATTGTAAAAAAAAAAAAAAAAGTTTATCATATATTCTTGCCCAGGTCTGTTAGAGTTTTAATATTTGTTTGCTGGTAGCTGAATGGCAGTGCTGATGCCATCTCCATGCGACTCCAACAACATGCAGGCTTTGCATATTTCAATCAGTCAAACAATCCTTTATGAGAAAAATGGGCAAAGATGAAATATAATGCCTCAGATGTGAATCATATTTACCCCAGATTACAGAGGTCACTGCTAAGCTTTAAAAGGAATTCAAAAACAAACCCTTACTGTTAACAGCAACCCACACTGTTGACGCCACGTGGAACCTGAAAACATCTCATTCAACTATGTTGACTATTTTACACCACGGAGTTCATCAGGTCGTTTTGAGGAACTTTTGTTTTCAAGTGTTTGATTTTGTATTTACATTTTCTGTAACTGGACAGCTGGTGAGCAAAGGTCCAGCAGCATGGTTTCAGGTCATTCTGTTGCTGCTTTGAGTGACAACCGCTCCATGATGTCATGGAAAACATGAACTGAGTTTCACGAAGGGGTGTACACTCCTAAATGAGAGATGTGCTTTCAATGTAACACACACACACACACACACACACACACACACACACACACACACACACACACACACACACACACACACACACACACACACACACACACACACACACACACACACACACACACATATACACACACATATTCCTGTTGTCAAACCCAGCACAAATTAATATAATTGATGATTTTCAATGCAAAAATGTTTTTTTTTTCTTCAATTTAGTGCACACTTAGTAAACTCTGTTTATTATAGTTTTACAATATTTAAAAATGTGTAGCAAAAGGATCAGAATTGATTCAGCTTCATCCTGCTTGTTTGTCATAAATGTTGCAGCAGCTCAGTCAGGGAAAGGTGCTGACTGAGTCCCACATCCACAGCAACTTCCTCACAAGTGCAGCAGCATTGCAGGCAAAAATGACTTCACAAACAACATGACGCAAAAAGTATCAAACCGGGGCTACGTTTCCCTGATTGTAAAAAACAAGGGAATCAGCTTACCAGTGTGCATGGAGCAGGTGCACGGAGATCCAGTCAAACTCCCCGGAGCTCAGTTTCCCCTGCGGAGCGTGGCAGCATATCAGCGCGGGGATTGGCTCTCCTGTCCTGGCTGGAGTATTCCCAGTATTCTCCCCCCCTTCTCCCTCTTGAAACAAGCAGCACTCTTCCAGATAGTGAGTGAGAGCGTGTCGCCCCCCTCCAGCAGCAGCAGACTGAACCGACCGGTGGTGGGAGTTGCTCTGTGCAAATGCAGCATGGGGGAGCTCTCTCTGCCAGCTCCTCAGCTGGATCATGCAGTATTGATGGACTTGCTGAGGGGACGCTGCTAACACAGCAGGAATCCTCACCGTCCCCTTGCTCTCTCGTCCTCCCACCCCTCCTCTTCTCTCCCCGGAGCACAGATACCCCCTATGTCTTCCTTTTAGCGGCTTGTTCGTCTTTTAAAGCCTGAATTATTGAATTATTATCAGCCTTAAGACCCTGTCAGCTCCCCCCTTCAGATGTGAGAGGGAGACCTGACTGTCCAGTTGGACCTGATCAGAGACTTGCTGCCCTCCTCACTACTGCACTGGCTGCTCTCTTTGCATGCCTTGTGCTGCATGCCTGCGCTTCTGCGGGGACATCAGCTGCTGTCAAAAACAAACCAGTGTCACACTGATTGTATTTGCAAAGAAAAAGCAAAAAAACAAACCTAAAAAACATAGACTTCTGCCAACAGTGACACAGCTCTTACTGCATGCTGCACTTTCAGCAGAGTGAAAGTAAGTGTTGCAGTAAAGTCCAGTTTCAGACAGGAGGTAGGGTTGAGCAGGATTAAATAAGTGTGCACGCCTGGTAAGAATGAGCTCCTGAGATGTTTCTGTTCCTTATGCACCCTCTGTAGGAGGAACTGTGCGTCCCCTGTAGATACATGCTGTGGCAAGGTCATTCCCCGGAGAAATGTACAACAGTACAGACAAACCCAATCAATTGTGGTTAGAACGCTGGCTTAAAAATAAAGTTTTTTTTAAGTAACAAAATTAGATATACACTTAAACTGTTATTAACTAAAATAACCTGATTAAACATTTTTTTTTGAGAAAATGTACAAATTCATCAGATTATAGCAAATCTTAACATTAAGAAAACAACTTCTGACACACAAATATAACTCCCTTTTTTATGATGCATTTACTTATTGAACAAATATGAAGCCAAAAGGCTTGAAGGTACACCATTAGCAGCAATAATTTAAAGCATCTCGTTCTTGCATCTCTTGCATCTTTGCAAAGGAATTTTGTTTCATTCTTCGTTACAAAATTGCTTCAGTTTATTGATATCTTTGGAAATTCACTCAATCATTCTCCACCACAGCATTTTAGCTTGACTGAGGTCTGAAATTTGACTAGGTCATGCTAAATCTTTGATATTTGTATTTTTCTAGATTTTCTAATGTATATTTGCTGGTGTGTGATCACTATTTGTGATCATTATCCTCTTGGATGATGACCCAATGTCAACCAAGCTTTAAGTGTCTGACAGAACGCCATGCATTTGCCTGAAAATCTTTGGTATATATCGGTGATTGCAGGGTGCTCAGGTCCTGTGACTTCAAATCAACATCAATTCCAAACACCATCACTACCATGCTTGACATTGGGTATGAGGTGTTTCTGCTGAAATGCTGTATTTGGGTTTTCTCCAAACATGGTTGTGAGCATTAAGGCTAACAAACTCTGCTTTGGTCTCATCTGTCCACATGATATTATTCTGCGCCTCTTTTGGCTTGTTCATGAGCAGTTTTCAGGTATGCTTCCATGCTCTTTTTAGACGGAGGAGGCTTTCTTCTGGCATCCCCTCCATACAAACCACACTTGTTTAGTCTTCTTGTTATAAGGCTGTCATGGATTTTAACATTGGACATGCTCTGTGATGCCTCCAAGTTGTTTGGAAATGGTTTTATAACCCTTTCTAGATCGATATATAGGACGAATTACTTTTCTGAAATATTTTCTAATGTCTTGGTATTGTGTTAGTACATGTGAATGCTACAGATCAGCAACCATTTTCTTTTATAAAGGTCTGGACGCATGCTGACAGAAAAGCTGATGATCAGCAGTATCTAGTCAAAACATATTAAGAGTGAATGTTTATATTTGCACATTGATACCAGTATTACAGCATGTTTCTAAATTACATTGACCAAATGTATTAATCTAGATCTTCCCAATTTGCTAATAACAAATATTGACTGATAAGAAAGCTGATTAGTGTGGCTTATGAATGTGGACGAACCTTTAGAAAAATGGTTTGCAGAGAGAAAATGAGTGGGTGGGGGCAGGCAGTATACATACTGTACAGCTTTGTTGCCAAGCAACAGTAGTAAAACTGCCAATAGCATGGAGTTCCTAACGTCAACAAAAATAGAACAATTTTACTAGCAAATAAAGCTTTGCCTGGAAATATACACATATAAATAAATTTTCCTCCGTACGCTGTGGCACTGGCATGAGGTAGTGATGTCTTTTTCACACAATTAGATAAAATGGGTTTGTAATTTAAAAGCAAAACATTTACAGATGTCTGATTCCCTTTTATCTGGGAAAAGGTAAGCTTGTTATTAATGTCCTTAATGTGGTTCCAAACATTTTGTTGCAAAATGTTAAAGTTGTTCTTGGTGTTGAGTTTAACCTGTCTCAGCTGGAGTGACAGCTGAACAACATGCAAGGTTCCCCAACCAGAGAGGGGGTCCTTGGAAAGACAAAGAAGAACAAAAGAAGACAGAAAGTAAGTGTGTATATGTACTAATATAAGTTTTAACTGGTAACTAGTATTTATTTTGTATTTATTTTACTGGTAAATAAAAAGGATTAAAAAAAACTAATTATAATAATTGAATCCTAATAAGACTCTAGGAAGGCTCTGGTAGTATGTGCTCTTCCAAAATAAACTTTTTCTGCAGAAAAAATGTATAAATGACATTAAGATTGGTATATATTACCCTGTAAAGGCATTTAGTTTTACTTGATTTCTGCTAATTGTATTGAAATTAAATATTTCCTTTCGAGGATTTGTTAAAAATGTACAGTATAGATGGAAAAAACTGTAATTCATGAAGATTAAAATGATGAAATAAAAAGTTATAACTCCCCGTTTTTTTAAATTGGCACACTATCCTGGGTCTATATATCCTATAAACTAAACTTTTTTGACATGCTCTGCTCAAAATGCCACAGGGAAACAAAAGCACCTTTTTCAAAAACCTTTTTATCCAGTATTTTTGTTCATGTTAGGTGTTTTAAGAGGTGGAGCCACTCTCTTCCACTCTGCCTTTTGTTTGCAGGATGAACCTCTTGAATTCCTTCTGTGGAACAAAAAGTGAAGCCTGATGTAAAGTTACAGGCAAATGAACAAAGCAACAAAAGTCTGGCAGAGGTAAAAAAAAAACCAAACTGATAAAAGTAAGAAAGGCAACAATTTGCAACAAAAAGGAAAGCTCCACTATGATAAAGTCTCATTAGATCCTTTTAGTTAGTGACTAATACATCTCTACTGCCTTCAGTATATACAGTATCTGACAGAAACCTTTCTGTCCACATCAAATTTGCGAAAAATTCCATAATGAATCAGCTAACAAATTCTCTTCTCAGTGATTGAAATTCTATCCAAGAGAGGTGGAACATGTCTATGGATTCACGTTCATTTACTTCTTCTGAAGTTTTGAATCCACATTCAAGACTACGAGAGGAACCTGTCTCCAGCTATGTAAAACGTGTCATCCTTGTGTCATGAGGCTGAAATGACAAGCCCTATTGAAGCGTTGAAGTTACTTTCTTCAGTCATTTATAGGGGAGTCGGTCGCTCTCTGTTATTTTCTGCCAGGGGGCTGACAAGATGGAGATCAGTAAAAAATTCCTCAGCTTTTGTGCATTCGGCAAACAAGGTGCTGGGAACGTCAGAAATTCAGTTTCGACTGTGTTAGAAAAGAGGATCTTCTGGTTCCCTAAGATAAGTCTATCAGATGATACACCAACAAATGAGTGGAAACATTAGTGGGGTCGAGAAAAGACTCAAACACATGTACATCCAGTGTCCCATGCCTTCTAAAGTCCATTACATGGATGTAAAAAGAGCTAAAGGGTTATAAGATGTTCTAGCTAGGCTTTAAATAAACAATGTGAAACATCTGCAGAAAGCAAGACCTCCTGAATCCGACAACAGAAACTAAGACGTATTCAAAAGATAAAGTATCAATAAAATAAAACATTTAATGCCCTACATGGAGTCATTTAGCATAACTTCTGCTGATGTAGAAACCAGGGACACTTACTTGGCACTTACTTTAGTGTCCCAGCATTGATATATTGGGTGTCAGTCAAGAGGTGTCCAACGTGTATACTTCCAATTTAACAGGTACAGGTATAATTGAATAAAAATCAAAAATAATCTGTAGAACAACAATATTAGACCAAACTGGCTATCTAAGTTGTCAAAGGTTTAACGAATAGCTTCATATAAGTAAACTAGGGGACTGAAAGAAACTTGACCCAAGTCCTGAGAAAGTTCACAGGGTGTTCAGTGGGAAAGCAGTTGTACAGCCAAAACTCTTGGAGACCCTCAGTGAAATTCACAAAGAAGTGGACTCTTTTAGACTATTGTAAGTCCTTCTGCAGTGAGAACAAAGTGCTTTTCATAGACCAGATACTTGAGACACTTAGCAAATAATGAGCATCCTTTTTGTTTTCTTTCAAATGTAAACATCTGCATTAATAAAAATTAGACTCAAATCTTCAAAAGAGACACTTTAAATGGACTAAACTTCAGAACTATGCAGGAATAGCCTATAACATATGCCCGGAAAGCCTCATTTCTTCTTGTGCCTATAAGCCCCATGCTCAGTTCACTCAGCTCATGTTTCTTTCATTTAAGTGGACTTGTGCACACACACTGCCCTGGATCTCACTGGACATATCTGGTTTCAGCCCAAAACAGAGTTCATTATTCCATGTGAGGACATTGAACGCTGAAACAAAACAGTATGTGTATTGTCATGCCACAGTCCTGGATTATCTCCCGTCCATCAGGTACATTTTCTTAAGGAGACTGAAGAACCGGGTCTTTGCGCAAGGTGGGACGGGCTTCAGAGCCACTGTGACTATTCTGCTCAGTTACATGAACCTGAACAGCAGAATCAAAGACACCACAGACTTTGTGTGTGCAAAGGCAGAAAATGGTTTTTCTGACAACTAAAATGATGCAAAGGACTGCACTTTTTGTGACTTTTGGAGGCTTAGTCACATCCTTGATCACCACCTTTCTGCCCCTGTGGAAGACAATGAACTCTGAACTCAATGAAGTGGAAAACTGGTACTCTGGGTTGTGGCACGCCTGCCTCTACACAGAGGAGGTAGGAATTCAGTGTAAGGCCTACGATTCGGTCCTGGGACTGCCGCTGGATCTGCAGATTTCCAGGGTGCTCATGTTGATGTCTGATGGCACTGGAGGTTTAGCTGTGTTGGCTGCTTTCCCAGGTCTAGAGGGGGTTGAGATATGCGTGGGGATGCCTGGTGTAAAGAGAAAGCTCCTCATCTTCGGAGGAGTTCTGTCCTGGTTGTCAGGAATCACGACTCTGGCTCCTGTCTCTATTGTGGCATACACAACCGTGGTGGAGTTCTGGGATGAAGGATTCCCTGATGTAATGCCTCGGTGGGAGTATGGAGAGGCGATGTTTTCTGGATGGTTTGGAGGTTTGGCACTGCTCATTGGAGGGACCCTTTTCTTTGTGGCTGTGTGCATGGGGGACTATGACCAGCGACCACTAAGTACGCCAAACAGTCCACAGCTGAAGCGTGGAGCAAAGCATTACCTGAAGACAGAGGTTGTATAGCTTTGCAGTCACAGTCACTTTTGCATGTAATTGTCATTCATACATCAGCTTATTCATGTGACTGATGAGACAATTATATGTAAACAACTTCAATAGTTCTGACAAGAATCAAAATAATACAGGGCTATTTGTCACTTTGTTTTTTTGTGTTTTCTTCTGAGATTTCTGTGATCTCAAAACAAATTGTCAAGAGATACAACTGTGATGACAAGTGATGAGACTGAAAAGGTTTTACTAAAATGATGAAAGATTAAAAAAAAACATCTGCATGAAAATGAAAACATAGCTTACAGAAAAATAAAACTGAACACTTTATTTAGCGGTTGATATGCACATAGTGTAATCGGGACTTTATTTGATGTAATCATGTAAAAATAACTAGTCAGAACAATGTTGTAAATGAAACTATAAAAGCTTTACTTTTTACATATGTGGACATGCTAAGATTTTAAGATTAATGCTAACGAACAGGGGAGAAAATCACTACATTTCATATCCCATTACTTAAGCTTTTTTCAGTAAAAGAAAGACAATGTTTGTGTTTTTCTAAATGTCATTCCTCAAGAAAATGTAGATTTTCATCTGGGAAATATTTAAAGCATGTTAATCACAATGTTACAACTACTAGACAAATGTGAAGTCACTGTATTGCTGGATCTTTTATATATATATATATATATATATATATATATATATATATATATATATATATATATATATATATATTGCATAAAAGGTGTGTTGGCAAATGCTTCCTATGATTTAGAGTTCATAGTTACCAACCGTTATTAAAGATAATAAAATAAAAAAAATCTGGCTTTCTTCTTTCATTTTCTACTAAATGTTACAATAGCATTGCAAATGGGGTTTACTTTCTTTAAAACTGTAAAATAGAGAAGTAATTGTTACAGGGAGAGTTTCTAAACTTTATATTTGGAAAGATCAGGTATGATAGTTTTACGTAAGTATTACACAATTAAACCTGCACTAGTCCTATAAGGCTTAGACTTGATTTTTGCCTCTATGTCAAATCAAAGTCACAGGTATGGCATATAGGTAGGACTTAACTGGAGACCATACACCCCCTACAGGATAGATTGACGAGCACTTCCATGTCATGCTGACCCTCACCAGAAATGCAACCTGTATATTGGGCCAACGTGGAAAGCAGCTGTGACATGTTAGCGTTGTAATTCTGCTTCATATATCTGACTGCATCACCTCTGCCGTTAAATTAAGGGTAACTCGACATGTATCAGCTCCAACTCACACAAGAATCATTTTAGTCTCCAAGATCTGAAGCGCTTGAAGGATGTAAACCAAAGGCAGCTCAGCACTGGAAACAAGAGCACTGCGCAAGACAAGCGGGTTCAAAAATGTGTGTTTATCAGAAGCATAAATTAAGTTGACATTTTAAATTGTAAAACTTAAAAAATCCCCCTCTCAAACCAGAGAGAACTGAACAACCTTATCAGCTACCTACTGTGGAAACTGAATCCACAAGTTCAAGGCTAATTTGATGAAATGCCAGAGTTTAGCCTTTTCACATCGTGGACAAATTGCAATGGCTCTGCCTTTTAGCATCGATCTGTGGACAGATTTCTCTTTTTTTACCAAGATTCATTATAATAACTTCCTGCATTTCCTGTATTAGACTTGTAAAAGGTTACATTTCTGATTCAAAACAAAAAGTCTTAAAGTTGCTTTCAGCTTTAACTTATCCCAGTATCCTAATTGTTTTGGGGTGTTTTCATGCAGAATATACTTGCTGTTGGGACTGAGGTTCTGAAAGGCCTTTAAAGGTTAGGCCCGGGGGAGAGAATGACGTCACCTGTCAGAGACTGCAGTGGGTTTGTGATGGCATGAACTTTACTACAGGGCTTAATTAAAGGTCAAAACATCAATATTGGTACCCAGGCACACAAACACTCAGCATAGCTCAGTTTCTATGAGGTTTATTAAGGCTTTAAATACATATACCTGACTTACAGTAGGTATACAACAGCAGACTGATGACAACCCTTTACACGAGTATGCTGTTTGGACAAGGAAATGTAATTGTTTATGGTAATCATTATTACAAACATCTGTTGGGTAACAGTGAGAACACTAATGGCAGACAAATCTGAGCCATTTCATATGATCCAGATTCCTTATAACATTAAATAAAAAAAGCTTTGAAATTGCAATTGTGTCATAGCTGAAAATGAGAAATAAAGAACATGAATGAATAATTTAATGGTATACAACATGTATTTAAAAGAGACAACAGATCTAAGTAGATATTTTCAACAACACTTGAACATTTCTAGTATTGCAAGTATGAATATACAAGAAATTGCATATCAGTTTTAAAGAAAAGAAATATCCAACAGACGCAGACCTTGCAAAATTGTTCGTGCTTATATAAAATAAATAAAATAGATTCACATTATTCAATCATTCTGCACCAAAATCTGTTTTATTTTTCAATAAACTTAACTCTCGAGTCATGCAAAGTGAGACACAAGAGCAATTTGATACAGTGTGAATAATAGGGATCTTTTGAACAGGGGTCTAAGACGTGCAAGATCGAAAGGGACAAAACAAAACAAAAAAAAAAAAAAGGAAAAAGAGAGAAGGGAATGCATGTGGAGACTTATGGCTTCTGTGAAAAGAGCCCCATTCACTGAGTCATCTTAAATATCGGAGCCCATCTCAGCACGCTGTTTGTCTGATATGTGTGTAGCTAGAGACTCAATGATGTCCAACAAGAGCAGCTGGCTGAGAGACCGCAGGTTGGGAAGCTTGGATACCTTTGGGAGGGGAGAACAAAACAAAATGAAAAAAAATGTACTAAGACAAGACAATGAGACATGAAAATGGGTGACAAGCAGCAAAAGAAAGAGGGATGAAAAGAAAAAGAAATAAAGGCCACAGCAAGAAGCTTAACTGAAATACTAACAGCAGAGCTAACACTCCAGTTAAGGAAAGTGAAAGTTGAGTACTTTGCAGTTTCTTTGGATAACAAGCAATAATCAGAGTGCCACTGTGACCCTCATTGTTATGAGATGAGGTGCTTATACAGCCGGTTGAAATGTAAGCAGTCTCTTCTCTAAGTAGAAGGAGGAGGGGGATCCACTAGGAGGCCAAAGGTGTCGGTTTCCCGCATAGACGACGGGACTAGAGGGTTAGCTCAGCTGTAGCGAGTGGGCAGCACAGCCCCAGGGCCCCAGATAAGAGCCCACCCACCTTGATGAACTGGTGGACAATGATGTGCAGGCAGTGCTTTTTCATGTCCAGAGCCTGAGTCTTGTCTGCCGCCTCCAGAATCTGAGGGGGAAATATTGAGGGAGTATTAAGAGAGGAAAGTATTCATATCCACATGAGAGGGACAACTTTTCCAATTAGGTCACGGCTCCCCCTCGGGTAAAAAAACAAATACCTGCAAGACATTCTCCACAGTGACGTTCATCTCCAGGTTCTGCTTACAGTAAGCCTGCAGCCTGTTGTTGGAGAACCCGTAGTAATATGGCGCAGAAAAGAGATAACTATTTATCAAAAGTCAAGGAAGTGTGGAAAAAAAACAATTTTGTCTTCGCACCTGTGCAGGTTAGATGTACATTAGCAGAGTGTTCCTGTGAATTGGAAACAATATCTGCTTGTTTTAAGCCATTCATGAACTAATATCATCCGGTAATAATGGGTGCAAGGTAGTTTTTAAAAGCTGCTGCATTTCTAGATGGATGATGACTTAAATGTGTTTTTGTTCTCCTTCTGTTCTAATCTTGGTGACTTTATTCAAGCAGTTCAAATGTCATTGTAGGAATACAGAGTCTATATATTTCAAGGAGCTAGGGATAAAAATGTCAAGGGCTGCCTTTAGGAAATGATTCCCCTTTTTTGGAGTTTGACAAGGATACAGTGAATCTTCTGGAGGCATGTTGACATCCCCATAGTAGATATAACGCAGCATGGAATCAAAAGCTTGCTTGCTTGGGACCATTTCACCGATGGATATATTAACCTGACCGTCTTCTGGCATGAAAGAGCGGAACATCGCCTCAAAGTAACTGCAGAATATAAGTACAAACAATATCAGTCACTCCACCAAGATGAGATGCAGTAGGAACACAACAAGTACAAATATAAGTGTATTCAGAAGATGCAGCTCTAAAACACAAAAATAAAAAGGATTTGATTTACTTAGCAGGGAAGATTACCTGGAACGGGCTGCCAGTATGGCCTTATGTGCAGGCCGTGGGTGTCCATCTAACAGCAGGATAATGTCACAAAACTCCAGGCCCCCTCCTTCCAAGTAAGCCTTCATGTCCTGCACAAGGGAGGTCCCAATGTCCACGGGCTGTTCTGAATAAATTCTAGGGTGAGGCTGCTGCTTTCGACGCACTATCTCCACTATCAGAGCTGTGGAAAGACGCTCAAACTCTTTTGTCATGATCACTTGGTTAAAGTGGGATTCCTTCACCACAAAATTAAGACAGTGTTCCTGCAGAAACAAAACACATTCTTGGGTTTAGTATCAAAATTAACAATCATATAACTTTTGGTAACTTGTCTGATTTGAAAGAATGACTTAAAACAACATTGGCTGCTGCAAAGAATTAAATCAATTACTGTAAACTCATGGTGAACTGAAGACACTCTGGACCTCAACCACTGGGGGTCAGTAAAATCAAGATTTTCAAATGGGCTGCAGCTATTAAATATTTTGATAATCCTCCCAATGAGACTGAGGTAACAGATGGATGGTTGTACCTTGAGCTGGTCCAATTGCAGCTTGTTGGCATTCTCACAAACACTGAGTACGTTCTGCAAATCCACAGATGCCTCGATGTACTGAACACAAAGCTGCTCCAGCCGGGAGAGCTTAAAACTTAGGGCCAGTTTGTATACATCCATGATTAGAAGAACATCTTGTACATGACCTGTGTAGACAGATGAGACCCAAAAAAGGTATTTTACTCACAATGAAACCCCTTCATGTAGCCTAGAAACGTGAAGGCTGAGTATGGAGTTACCTCGGCGGGGGTACTGGATTTTGTCTGTGTAGAGAAACTGCATTAAGACTTCAAACGGCTGGGCCTCTGCTTCTCTGATGAAAACCTCCAACAGGGGCTGCGTGCCTGATGACCTATTGCCTGCTGGGATATCCCTCGGGCCTCCAGCTGCTCCCTCATCACTATCCTCACTGCTCTCCCGTTTGGTCCTCTGCAAATCAAGAAATCATGCAACACTTCTCATCCACATTCCAGCTCTACCTAGAAACCTCCGACCTCCTCCAGTTAGGATCAATGTACAGTGATTTGTGTGTGTCGCAGATACATGTATACCGTAATTCATCTTTATTTCATTTTAAAAAACCTGCCCCTGATACTTGCTGTAGGTTTTCTGGACAAAAACACAAACACTCTTCATAGACACCAACATATGTGGTATGACTAATAGTAAGAATACATATATGACCAGTATATGACCTGACTTCTAGAGAAACAAAGAAGAACTGGGATTCTCTTCATAAAAATGTCATGGTATTACATGGCACAGAGACATATAGAGTCACCAATATTAATATCCTTATTTACGTAAGTATTTCCGATATTGTTTCAATATTAAGGCTCTATTTGTTATATACCGTTATTTCAATTTGGACACTAATACAGTTGAACTAAATCTAAATATTCATATTCCACCATCCAGCATGTTTCCAAACAAATACTGGTGGGACCAACACTCAATAATGCAATAATACTATTACCCTGTCCTTTTAAAAATAAGCATACTTTTCATTTAGATTCAACTCCTCTGCTCTCCACCAGTTCAGTCTCATGACAGTTTATATGAATTTCATGTTTGAGTGGTGATGCGGGAGTTGATGGTCACGTAATCACAGCTTGACCGTTGGGAGATTTATAATGATAATAATAATGACTTGGATTTATATAGCGCCCTTCTAGGCACCCAGAGCGCTTTACAGAAATCATTATTCATTCATACACATTCTCTCTGGTGGTGGTAAACTACATTTGTAGCCACAGCTGCCCTGGGGCAGACTGACGGAAGCGTGGCTGCCATATCGCGCCTAACGGCCCCTCCGACCACCACCAACATTCATACACATTCAAACACATTCACACGGGGCAAGGTGGGTAAGGTGTCTTGCCCAAGGACACTACGACAGCAAACTGGGACAGAGCGGGATTTGAACCGCCAACCTTCTGATCATTGGACGACCCGCTCTACCACCTGAGCTACTGCCGCCCCTGTTTTGAGAACATATCTTCTGACACTACATTTTTAGAGGAAACGCGCTGCACTGAATGTGTGGTTCTGACCTGTCGCTGCCTGTCCCGAGCCTGCAGGATTTTCTTTCGCAGCCACTGACATCTTGCAGTCACTATGGCAATATGCCCCAAGACTCTTTCCTCCCTCTGTAAACAAAACAACAAGGAGGCAGACAAATGGAAATACTTGTCAGGTTGATCATGGGAAAGTCAGCAGATGAATCCCCATTTGAGAGTTTTTGTGACTGTTTAACATACAACTGTGAGAACCTACCTCGCCAAGAATAAACTCTACATCACAAAACTGACGGTTCTCCCACAGTCTTCCATAATCCTCGTGGAGGGTACATTTTGGATAGCTTGAGAACTATAACAAAAACAGGAGTCATTTTACAGGAATATTTGATCTCTTATTTAGTCGGAAAATGTTTTTGATCACAGTGTCTTAATGATAGAAAATATTAAAAACATGGTATGTAAATATTCAAGCATTCATTCACCCCAACCTGGAATCTGTACATCTCTCCACTCCGGACATTGTTGTCCACCGTCCCTCCAAATATATACATGGCATCGTGAATCACAGCAGTAGCATGAAACAGTCTCCCACTGGGCATCTGAGGGGCAGAAGCCATAATAAAAAACAGCACCTGTCAGTGAATATTATACAGCATTAAGCCTAAAAATGTACAGTTGTCAAATGTTGATGTTAATATTTAGTATGGTCATTTAGGAAAATTATACTTTTGTGAAAAGACTCAATTATGATGCAAAACACAAAGTATCTATAAAACCTGTTGACTATATGAATCTGGCTTGAGTAGAGCTTGGTTTAGTATTTGTTATATTAACAATGGGGTGATGCTGCTTTAAAGCTGCAGCCAGGAATTCCCCAAAATCCAGTAACTAGCTAGAAAATATAAACGCACACAATGTCCATGCGCTCCCAGCCTCTCCGTTGGACTCTCTACAGTTTCTTTTTAGCAACTACACGTGAATGTGACCCACAATGCTAAAATGAATTCAAAATGAAAAAGACATTTCTAAAATGTTAGTTCTTTTTCCTTTTTTTAATTATTGTCTAATCAAACATTTCATATTACCATAAAATAAATCACGGAATAAATCACTAACTAACTAACTAACTAAAACAAACATTAAACAAGTGATTGTAAAAAGTACTGATCAAACAGGCTGTTGTTCTGTTAACAAACACCATTTGTGTTTCAAATCCAATATTGCAGGTCTATCTAATTGTTTTTGGTTCATACCTCACTGTCAAGGCTAGCTTGTATCACCTCCCAGGTCTGAGAGTCCACATCATAGCAGTGCAGCTCATTGGGAAGGGTGTTGTCAGCAGCACCTCCAAATACATACAGGTGGCGATCAAAGGTGACCATAGTATGTCCATAACGTCTCTGGGGAGGTGGAGGGGAACCTCGAAGTAAATGTTCTGTCGGGATACGTGTCCACCTGAGGTGATGGATTGATGAGTGCCATGTAACTTTATCTGGTATTGAAAATATGAGTAACTAAGCTTTGAAGGAAAATGTTATTCTCACATGTTGCCTCTGAACTCAAATTGAAACAGGTTATTGGTGATCTTGGCTCCACTCTGACCAGAAAATACAAACATCTTGTCTTTGCATACTGCCACAGGGAAGTTGCAGCAAGAGGGGGGAATCTCACCACTCTGATCAATCTGATCAACACAAAGAAATGAGAAAGACGTCAACGTGCATGTTACACTTCATATGAACTTCAATATGGATATGAATGTAACTGGCCTCTTCCCAGCATGCATGTTCTCTGTCCTGCAGACTGATGGTCCACATATCGTTCAGCCTACATACACAAGGAAAATATGGATAAATCAGAGTTTCACCAAATTAAAAAAACAAAACAAAAAAAAAAACAATCTGTATGAAGTGGTAAATAAAAAAATAAAGATAAGAAATAAAAATTACCGGGCATTTCCATCATAGCCAGCAAATATCCACAGCTTATCATTGTAAACTGTGGCCCCATGAGCAGATCTGGCCACCGGCAAACTGGAACAGACACAAAACAGATGAATATAAAGATTTTATCCCCATTTTAGATCAAACAGACTTGATTACTTTTAAAGCACAGGTCAACAATGCAAATTGAGTTTAGGAACAAGAGTTTGACTCCCTAAATGAAATATAAACTTCTGTTGTTAAATGATTTTTTGATAATTAATAAAATTTCAAACACTTTTCCTTTACCAATTCTTTAAGGCCTACTACTTGGTTTTCAACATTCAACCTAAAACAACTATATTACCGATTGTTGTTAAAAACCAAACCTTTCAAATAAGTCTTCGCTGATGTCTACAGACATTAAAACTTGAGAAATACAAATAAAAATACTTTACCTTCCTTCTACTTTCCATTCAGTCCACTGTCCTGTCGCAAACTTATACTCAAAAAGGTCATTTTTATTTTTCAGGTTTGAATTTGAATAGATATCTCCAGTGTAGCCACCTGAAAATATTAGTCATACATTATAGTGATACTGCATGAATTTGAAAAGATCTGTACATTTTAAATTAAGTAATACCAAAATATGTTACCAAAGACAAACATGCTACTGCCATAGACCGCTGCTGAGTGGTGATATCTGGGAGCTGGAGGAGTTCCAGTGGTGAAAGCTCTGTGAAACACATTATTAATTAGTGTAACATGATATTGCACAGTCTAGTCCAGTGTATTTTCAGCGGATGCAGCAGACTTACCGACACCAAGAGCAATCCTTGACATCAAAGCGGAGCAGATCATTCAGCATGTTCTTCCTGTCGGGTAGCACAGACTTGTATTATTCAGTTCAGTTCAGTTAACATAACATAAGTGACCTGCGTGCAACAGAAAATTAAACAAATACCTTTAACAGTAGATGTGCAGGTTCAATATACAAATTAATTCGTTAACACTCGAAAGGGAGTGGGAAGAAGAAAATTTATTTAATCCCACCCCTGTTTCTCATCAACAGTTGACAGATTTTTTAAGGCTTTCTCCTGTCTCAACATTTAAACCAAAACAAAGAACAAAAGACCTATATCAAATTATAATAAAAATTATTCTATAGTTTACCTCACCTAAATTTACACACACTGTGGCCATGAAATGCAGATGCATTTCATGGCCACAATGCGTGCAAATCCAGGAACAATGTATATTGTCACCACGGGTGGCAGTTAACCGTTAACTTATATTTAGAATCAGAGGTGGTAGTAACGAGTTACATTTACTTGAGTAAGTTTTGGGAAATTTTGTACTTTTAGGAGTAGTTTTGAATCACTATACTTTTTACTTTTACTTGAGTAGATTTGTGAAGAAGAAACTGTTACTCTTACTCCGCTACATTAGGCTACGTTGAGCTCGTTACTTTACTTTTATCCGCGTACGCATCAATCTCATGACATCACTGAGTGATTTGCATGTTTTTGCATGTTTTGTCACATATACACAGACTCAAACACACACATGGAGTTTCTATGAGTTCATGGGCTTGTTCTAGTTTTGCCTGGTTAAAAAAGAAAAGTACAAAGGCTGGAAATTTTGTGCTACTTGTGCTTAATTTATTTTTTTATTTGGTTATTATTTTATTTATTTTATTATTTAATAAAGTACTTGAATTTACTTACTAAGTTTAATTTAAGCTTTTTTTATTTGTTATTAATTTTAATTTATTTTATTGATTGAATTTGCCTGAAGATGATTATTTTGTACTTTTGTCTGTTTGAATGGTTGTGTTAAAAAAATAAATCAGACGTTACTCAACAGTTACTCAGTACCTTAGTAGTTTTTTCACCAAGTACTTTTTTACTTTTACTCAAGTCACTATTTGGATGACTACTTTTTACTTCTACTTGAGTCATATTATTCTGAAGGAACAGTACTTTTACTTGAGTACAATTTTTGGCTACTCTAACCACCTTTGTTTATAATACATTTATAATAAATACCATATTATACTGCATGTAATGCAACAGTAGGGTGAACACCTGTTAATGTCAAGTAGTACTCACCCATTGTCTCCCCCGAACACGTAAATGGCATCCCTGTATGCCACAACTGTGTGTTTGCTGCGTCTGTGGGGGGAACACGGGACTGGATTTAACACAAATAAACATTTAACTGGGGAGATGTTTCCCTCATCAGTCAGTACTCACCTGGAGCCCACGAACTCGTCGCACTGAGGGAGTCTCCTCCAGCGGTGGACGGTCTCGAACGGGCCGAAGTTGAGAGTCAGGTATTCTACGCTGTCGGAGCAGCTGTGGTCGAAGTCAACACTGGGAGCCACTTTGGTGGATTTACAGCTCATTTTAACTCATCAGTTCTCAGGACATCTCTTCAGCAGGGATGTCTTCTGTCGGCAACATCTTTGCTTACGGTCCTCCGATACAAAAACTAATATTAATGGCTTAGTTACATCGGTATAAACAACAGTACGTTTACTTTGTTTAGGATGTTAGCAATTAGCTATACGGGTAGGCCAGTATTACTGCTGTGCTGTTAAACAAGTAGTAGTTCTAGCGGATGATAGCTGCTGACATAACACTGGAATATCCCCCCAGCCAGTGAAATACTCCATAAAGTATGAAATATGTTCGTAAGAAATACTTTTAGCCACAATAACCTATGAAAACGCAAAACTGTGCTGCAGAGATCACAAGCCAGCCACGCCCCCTGGAAGATGGCTGCGACGTCACTTCCTGTCATTTATGACTGTTGCTCGTGGAGTGCACAGACATTGAAAAATAAATTATGAATTGTAAACTGATTTAAAGATTAAAAAAGAACTGTTAACTTTTGTGGTATCCTTTAGTGGTACAGTATAATCCAACCTTTAAGCACAGGTGCCCAGCCATTCCAGTGTTTTATATGCATTCAATTGTTCAGTTGTTTGTAGGACACAATATTACCAGTAATTTACTGTACATGTAGATGCTTCATGATTGCCATCTATACGATTTGGAACATTATTAGAAAATGTGTTATTTTTTTGCAGTATAATTTTTGTGTGTCCGAAGATTCTTACCAAAGTCTTGTGTAGATGTTTTCTAAGTGTTTTTTCCCTTTTCTTTATCTCTCTTCCTCTAACATATTAATATTTTGGTATATCACCTTTACAATAAAAGTAAATATTGGTCGCAAAAAAAAAATGAACATGTGTACATGTGTGTATATATATATATATATATATATATATATATATATATATATATATATACATATACATATATATATATATATATATATATATATATATACATATATATATATATATATATATATATATATATACATATACATATACATATATATATATATATATATATATATATATATATATATATATATATATATATATATATATATATATATATATATATATATATATATATATATATATATATATATATATAAATCCAAACCTACAGTACAAAGCCCTGTGTGAAAAAGTGATTGCCCCCCCCTGTTGAAACATAAATTAACTGTGGTTTATCACATCTTTGGAAAGCTGAGTTCAATTTCTCTAGCCATCTCATGTAGGTTTGAATTTTTCTTTCCCCTTAGTAATAAAAACCTTCATTTAAAAACTGCATTTTGTGTTTACTTGTGTTATCTTTGTCTAATATTTAAATTAGTTTGATGATCTGAAACATTTAAGTGCGACAAGCATGCAAAAAAATAAGAAAGGGGGCACACTTTTTCACACAACTGTATACTTACTTACTTACTTACTTACTTACTTACTTACTTACTTACTTACTTACTTACTTACTTACTTACTTACTTACTTACTTACTTACTTACTTACGCCTACTACCCCTTCTGGGGCATAGGCTGTCAACAAGCGATCTCCAGGCATCTCTGTCTTAAGACGTTTTCTCCAGTTGGGTCCAGTTCATCTTCAAGGTGTTGGTGTCCGCCTCCAGTTCTCTGCGCCAGGTGTTTCTTGGGCGACCCCTTTTCCGCTTTCACTGTGGGTTCCATTTAAGGGCTTGTCTTATGATGGAATTTGTGGGATTTCGCAGGGTATGGCCTATCCAGCGCCATCAGCGTTTCTTAATTTCTTCTTCCGCAGGCAGCTGGTTTGTTCTCCCCCAGAGTTCAGTGTTGCTGATTATGTCTGGCCATCGGATGTGGAGGATTTTCCTTAGGCAGCTGTTAATAAAGACCTGTATTTTCTTGGTGGTAGCAGCTGTAGTTCTCCATGTTTCTGTTCCGTATAGGAGTACTGCATTGACATTGGTGTTAAAGAATCTGACTTTAGTTTTGGTGGTAAGTTCTTTGGAGTTCCAGATGTTCCGTAGTTGTACGAATGCTGCACGTGCTTTCCTGGTTCGTGCTTTCACGTCTGCGTCTGTGCCACCCTCTTTGTTAATTACACTGCCGAGGTAGGTGAAGGATTTGATTTCTTCCAGTGCTTCCCCCTCCAGCGTGATTGCGTTGGCGTTGGCTGCATTGATCTTGAGGATCTTTGTCTTTCCCTTGTGGATGATGAGTCCCAGTTGTTCTGAGGTGGCTGATACGATGTTGGTCTTCTCCTGCATTTGATGTTGAGTGTGTGACAGCAGTGCCAGGTCATCGGCCTAGTCCAAGTCCTCCATTTGCTTCCAAGGAGTCCACTGAATGCCGTTCCTTCTCTGTGCGGTGGAGATCTTATTATCCAGTCAATCGCTAGCAAGAAGAGGAAGGGCGACAGCAGACAGCCTTGTCTGACTCCGGTGTCACTTGAATGCCTCTGTTAGCTGTCCTCCGTGGATGACCTTATAAGAATTCCTGATGATGGACACGATCTTGGCTGGCACTCCGTAGTGTCGGAGTAGCTTCCAGAGGGTCTGCCTGTCTAAGCTATACAACTGTATACATACATGTATATATGTCTATGGTTGAGTACACCAGCAGCTCTGTCAAAGGTGGAATAAGAGATAATTTCAAAAAGCAATTTTAGTTTTAAAATTGTGTTCAAATTCGTATAATGAATAATTCAACAAGTGTGCCGACATGACAACGTGCATCATATATGGAGACTGTAAAAAAAAAAAAAAAAAATCGCCTACTGATTTTACTAAACTGAGAATAAGTCATTGCCCTTTCAGTGACTGAAAGTAGCTACTGCACTCCTCATGCTACTTGGTGCACGTGTCTGGTTTTAGGGTTGCAATGGTTGTCACTAACCTCTTAAAACAAAGCAGTTACATTGTTATAAAAATCAAAAAAATCTCAGGCACTGCTGTTCCCTTTCGAAAGTTCATACAGACTGAATAGAGAAGTCACAGAATGAAAGGAGTTGGCTAAAGTTGCAAGTTTCACGATGTGTTCCACGATGTGTTCCACGATGTTTGCCAATGTTCACACTTACCAATGTACCAATGCCAATAGAATTGCTTTCGTTTGAATGGAGTGACTTCAGTTATTGCCAAACTTAATTGTGAGTACATTGAATTGAAAGTATTGACTGGACAAATGTTCCAAGATGTCACATATAGGTTTCCTGAAGAGTGGTTACAAAGACTCTTTTTCCTCACACTTCACGATGCCATGACACAAATGGAAAGAACAAAATGAGCAAACAAGCCAAGGACACCGACGGGGAGATGCCCTCACCTTTCGTCAATTACAATTAACATGCCTACCAGCTCCTTTCACCAATCCATGCTGCCAATCAATTTAATATGTATGTGAAACTGAGCTGTGGAGACCAGAATTGCTTTTGGAACCAACCTGTAATTATGTTAATTTATGCTGCAAAGTTTGACATTTTAACATAGGAATCCATGTAGATTGGCTCACTTTTGGAGCCAGCGCCCAATGGTCCATCAATGAAGTGAACTTCTCCACACGTCTGCATTGAACTTGATGCAGAAAACAAGATATAGACTTCTTGTCACCAACCATCATGAAATCTTAACACAAGCATCAGTCTCTCAAATTCTAGTAACAAAATTTTACATGTCTGAGTTAACACTTTCTTGTGTACCTAGCAGTAAATAATTTGATCACGTTTGATCAAATAATTTGATCGCAAGGCAAGTTTATTGTAGCACAGTTCAGCAACAAGGCAATTCAATGTCCTTACAAAAGTTCCTTACAAAAATACCATAGATTTTGTGTTTTCATCATAGTCAGATGTATTTAAGCTATCCAAATTCCCTTCTCAATTTTGACTTGTAACCTCTATGTAATTCATTTATCATATTCAAAAAGGTCATTAGGCTAGATTGTCTTCTCAGTCCACTAAGTCATTCTAACCATATCAGATTAAAGAGGAGGAAGCTGGACTTCTTCTTCTTTTTAAATTTCTTCTCTGTCATTAAATTTCACATACTCAGTTCCACCTGGATGGTATCACGTGTATTTAAACATAACATCATACCATACAAACAGGTCGGGAGAGGGTCAGGTGTGCATTGTTGACCTTTCTGAACATCAAGTGGTTAACACTCCCACCAAGCACCTTTTATTAGGTTGGTTATCATGGATGAAATTTGTAATGGATTCTACAAGAAGCATTTTGGTGGAAAATAGAGGTGGTTAACTTATCTAGCTCAACTCAATATAATTTTTTTGCAGTGTGGACAACTCTTGCGGGGTTTGTTGAAATCACATAAGTTGTTTATTATCTGTTACATCTTGTAAATTTGTAATGCTGAATCTCCACGGTCACTGAAAACGCTCTCTGTCTCTGAACACAGTTTACGTGGAAAAAAAAAAGTGAGTAGTATTATTGAGCTCAAAAATTGACACTTTCATTTGTTCAATGTTTAAATATGCTGTATGTATATTTTTTTTATCCTGAACAAATTTCATCCACCTTCTGAATGTTTTTTTTTAATCACAGCAGTGACTCACAGTAGATATAATTAAGATTTTCTAACACTGGTAATGGGTCAGTGTGGAACAACTGTCACTTTAGTACAGTATGTGCAACCCAGGGATAACCCAATCTTACTTTATCTTTCATTGTTAATAAAGTAACATTTGCCTTTAAGTTCATTCATAATTTTAATGACAAATCTTTTTTTCACTTTTTCAAGGAAAGTGGTCATATCCAGTCATTGACAGTTGATCTGGAGCGCTGTTGCTCCTTAGTATACATATAATATATAATAAAACATTTACAGAGAGGACATTATTGATTTCATTAAATGCACTTTTAACTCAATGTTATATTAGGTTTCAATTCATTTTGAAAATAAAAATATTATGACTTATTGCTTGAAGCTGTGGGATGTTGCACAGAGGTCAAAACACAGGAAAGTTAGTGACAATACATGAAAGAATAACTGATGCTAATTGAATGAAAAGAATGAAAAATATAACAGTGAATGGATGCAAATCAAAAAATGTGAGAAATGCAGATCTTCAACTGGAAAAAGAAGTACTCTTTTTATCAGCTGAATTCCTTTTGCTATTACAGGTTATGATAGCAAGGACATCTAAATGCAAAAAGTTGTTGATTAACACTTTTGGTCATTGTGTAAATATTGCTCATGAATGATCTCTGCTCCATCTGCCTCTGGATCTGGGAGTGATCGTTAGATACAAGTTAATAATATTGATGTTTATCACCCTCATAATTACTTTTTTTGTGATAATACAAGTGTGTTTTAATGTATTGGAGAGGTGTGTTTTTTTATGGAGGTTAGAAAAAAGAGGCTGGAGATTTTGGGTTCATGCTTTTGAAAGTCCCACGATTTGTGTTCATTTTCCAGGTGTCACCTACTCCATCATTTAATATACGCATTAAAAAAGTACAAAGATGCTATTGACACATCAGTAAACTGTCATGAAGCTATTATTTTTCAAAAAACGTATGCCAAATAATCATAAATGCATTAGTAGGATTTATTTCAAACTGGTGTATTTAGATTGGAGATGTGAGTTTCTTACATAAATACCATAGATTTTGTGTTTTCATCATAGTCAGATGTATTTAAGCTATCCAAATTCCCTTCTCAATTTTGACTTGTAACTGCTATGTAATTCATTTATCATATTCAAAAAGGTCATTAGGCTAGATTGTCTTCTCAGTCAACTAAGTCATTATAATCATATCAAATTAAAGAGGAAAAAGCTGGACTTCTTCTTCTTTTTCAATTCCTACTCTGTCATTAAATTTCACATCCATGATCCAGTTCCACCTGGATGGTATCACGTGTATTTAAACAAAACATCATAACATACCGTGTTGGGAGAGGGTCAGGTGTGTTGCATGGAGGGCAAAAACAGGTAAGTAAGTGACAAATACATGAACAAATAACTGATGCTAATTGAATGAAAACAATGAAAAAATCAGGGGTGGAAAGTAACAAATTACATTTACTCACGTTACTGTAATTGAGTACTTTTTATGAGTAATTTGTAACTTTCTAAGTAGTTTTTGAAATATGTAATTTTTACTTTTACTCGAGTACATTTTGACCCAAGTATTTTACTTTGCTACATTTGAACCCCCTCACATTACTGAGTACAAAATTTATGGTGAAAATCTTGTGGGCATTTTATTTTGGTTTATTGTGAATAGCAGGATCCTGCGGGCATTGGGCACTTTATTTTGTGTTTGAATACTTTGATTCTGGTTTTAGTGTTGTCGGTTGGACAATATGACTGAAAATAGATTGCACTTTACAGTAGCCTACAGGTTGTGACTGTCCTTTTTGTCCTGTTCTGCGGAAGTAAAAGGATCATGTTACTGAGCTCAGCTGAGCTTTTACAAGTGTGGATGTTTTACTTTAATATGCCTCGAAGTTAATTAAAACAACTTGTGCTGGATTTGATTCGTGACTCATCCTTTTTTTGCATTAAATAACTGAAAGTAACTTTTACTCAAATTACAATTTAAATGAACTACTTTTGTACTTTTACTCGAGTACATTTTTAGATGAGTACTTTTACTTTTACTTTGAGTAGGATTTAAGCAAAGTAAAGGTACTTTTACTCAATTACAATTTTTCAGTACTTTTTCCACCTCTGGAAAAAATATAACATGAATGGATGCAAATCAAAAAATGTGAGAAATGCAGATCTTCAACAGGAAAAATAAGTACTCTTTATCAGCTGAATTCCTTTTGCTATTAGGTTAAAGGTTATGATAGCAAAGATATCTAAATTCACGAAGTTGTTGATTAACATGTTTGGTCATTGTGCAAATATTGCTCATAAAATGATTAACTTCACCAAACTGACAAAGATTTCATTTTTTACATTCACAATGCAAATCCCAACACATTACGTCACAAATACTTTTACATTAAGACTGTGTGTTGTTCAGGATTATTGCTGTAATCTTAGTAAATAAGGCGAGAAATTGAATAAATAAAAAATGAAAGAAACTTCCTCTTGATTACATTTTGCTATACTTGGTTTTTAATCTATTTTACTTATCTAACATTTACATGGAAGGATTATGCATCCTTAAGTAATTACATTACTACCTCTGGTCTATAAGCACCAAAAGTAGCCATGATTCATTTTTATTAATTAAGGAGATCAAACATTTTACAGTATTTGCTGTGTTTTTATCCCAGCCTTTGTTTTAGTCCATTTAAAAGATCTATCTTTTCAGTAAAGCCTATATATGAGTATATATAAAACTACCTACCATTGCAAATGTATGCATTTGTTCATCTTTTTTCTGTTTTAAATTGTATCCATTTTTATTTTCTTCAGGCAACAAAGTGGGATGCAATACTTTCGTTCACTATCTTCACATCATATTTCAGCCTTTCACCAAGCATCACTTTCTTAGTGAAAGTGAAATCATTCCACATCAGTGAGTTTGACATACATTTGCTAAAAATTCAGAAAAATTGTTTTCATGCCTTAAAAGAAAATAAAAAATTTAGCAAGCAAGACTTCAGCAGTGTTTTATTTTAATGAGTTTAGGGAAAATTGGTTGGGAAATTCATGATCCAAAGAACAGCTTAACTACATCATACTCACACCTGAGTAAAATTTTAATGTTTCAAATTTGACTCACAAAAGTAAAAACAAACTAAGTTGTAGTAAACTTCTGGTAAACTTGTTCAGTAGATTGTGGGGCCAACATTTTTTTTTCTTCTTCAAGCATCAATCAAGTACATTACAGCGTGTGATTATATGTGATGCAAAAAAGTGAATTCGAATGGATTTCAAGTCAGTGAGACAGTAAATGTGACTGAAACATTTACTGCTGCACCCTTAGATTTATTATTATTATTTAATGCTGTATTTCCAGATTGAATTGTGCATCTTTCTCACACGTTAAGTCACCAGTTAATGATGTCTCGGACGTGGCCCCACAGCTTTGTGATCCACAGGTTCACCCCAAGTTCTGTTAGGTACTGTAACTCTGGCATCAACATCTTACGGCACAACTTCCGATGTACTTTATCCACATTTTTCTTTAAGTTGTAGCCCATGATCGACTTCTCTCCGATTGGCTGCCAGGGCTGCATGTCTGTCTCTTGGATGCTGCTAGCTTCCACAGCATGCCCCCCCTCAATGCAGATAGATGCCATCTCCTTGTTTCTCTTCCTGAGCTCTGCTACATCCTCAGCCATACGCTGCTGTCCATATGCATCTACTTTCTTCCAGAATGTTTTGTTGAAATGCTGGTACAGCTTCCAGTCAATCGCATTCCATTCAAGGGCCCTGGCCCTCAGCTCAGGGGTGAGTTTGGACACAGTGGATCCCTTGCGGGCATTGAGCTTGAAGAAGAGCAAGTCATCCATCTCCCAGCAGAGTGCATCCTTGAGCAGGATCAGTGATTCTTCAAAATATTCCACCAACATGACCAGCTGAAAACGTGTAGAGATGAATTGAATTCCTTTGTCTACTTGCTGATCTTCCAGCTCCAAAGTGTTGTCCTGTCCGAAGTCAAAGAACAACAGATTCTTGAGGTAGAAGGAGTTGAAGCCCTCTGGATCAAAGTAGCTGTGGGGGTCAAGGAGGAACTCAGTCAGCTTATCATCACCTGGTATCTTCCAGGTAAAAGGCACAAGACGACCAAAATAATGGAATGATGACTCAAAAAGTTCTGCGGGGTCTCGCAGAATAGTGATGTAAGATGTGTCTGCAGGTAACAGCTTAGCCACTTCAGGTGCATTGAAACGCATGTGATTACAGATGATGTTGAAGCACATTCCAGGTCTGTAATCTTTAACCTGGGAACGCTCGAACAGGGACGGATAGAAAAAGTCATTCCTGCTATCTGGGAAGGCAAATTTGAGCCAGTGATTCTCCCCAAATCGAAAAAGTATATTCAGGAAGGTGCTACTGGCTGTTTTATGTGTCTTCATGAACATAATGTCAACTTTAGGAGAGCAGGACTGGCCTGTGGCTTTTTGTGAACTGTTGGTGGTTTGTTTGGGGTGGAGCTGGGATGGACGGTGGGCACAGGAGTAAGGTACCGGGACCCTATAGAGAGGAACATTAGAAAAAGATAAGTAAACTACAAATTAAGGTTTTGTTAAGAAATGATTTAGTTATGACTTTTCTGTGAATCCGACGTCAGTCCAGTACTACAATATGGTACTCACAGAAGACACGTTATAATTACACAACCTGCTTCCAAATATGTTGTAACACTTTGTAAAATATAGAGTGCAGACTGCAATGTACAGAATTTAAAACTTAAATATTACATATACTTTACTTCAATTTAAATATTATTATTATTATTATTATTATTATTATTATTATTATTATTATTATTATTATTATTATTATTATTATTAATAATAATAATAATAATAATAATAATAATAATGAAACCTGTTCAAAGACAATCATATCTTTTTTTTTTATACAGTATATGCCCATTTTGGATTTCACGTCAATAACATAATCTGAAAAAAGTTGAGATTTAGGCAATAAAATAATGGAAAAGTTGTGTAAAACTAAAAAAGAGAAAAAGAAAAAAACATCTCACATGTCATGGTTTAAGACATAACAGCTGAATAACCACAGGAAGACAGATTCCTTAAGAAGTACAAATGGATTCACCACTCTGAGAGACTGTGGCCAAATATTAAGGGAAATTATAAATATTGTAAAGGGTTAGACTTGGGATAAATCATTAAAGACATGGCTTTAAATGAACATGGTCTTCAGGTCCTTTGATAAATTAACAATATGAAAGAAAATAAAAACTTCCCAAAATAAAGTAAGACTATTGATCATTTGTGGAAATCATCAACACTGCATCCTTCCCGCTAAAGAAAAAAAGGCTCAATCTCTTTTTTCCTTCTTCTACACACACTTCAAAACTTGCATCCATAGTAGATGGGAACACTGGTCCATGGCAAATCTGCAATGGCAGCTTATGCAAAATATGCTGCCAAAGCGGATGTTGATTTAAACAAACAGTCTGAATATTGCCCTTCATGCTTCACCCACTGGAAACATTTATTATGATAATCTTATTTTCATATGATCATTTTCATGAGATGAATGTACACAAGCAATACGAGTCGTACTCAGGCAGACTGAAGTGGGTCTGTGGAGTGGAGAAGCAGTAAAGAAGGATCATGCAGCTGGTGAGGAGGGTTCCCAGGACCAGGCCTTTGCATATGGACCTCCACTGCCTCCCTGGTTTGCCCATTGTGGTCCAGCAGACTCAAGGGTTACCTGTAAAAAAAATAATCATTGATCATTTATTTGGATATCATATTTTTATTTTATGATACATCTTCATCATTTGAGGTAGAATTTAACTTTTAGAATTGGAGTTAGAACATGCTAGAAAAAACCCCAAACAGACATACTCTCACATTCACGATTTTCCACTTTGTAATTATTTCAAACACAGAGTGTAGCTAAAATTGTGTGGTGAGCTACAAAATGATATGCTTGAGTCTTGAAATTACTAACCTGGCATTCTCAGCTTCCCTGGAGAATAAATAATGCATTAGCATGGAAGGTGATATGCTCTCCCCTGCAGATTGTGACAAGGTGACCAACCTGCTGGCTCATTTACAAAGCTTGCTCATCTAACCAAATACCTGCCTTGTGGAATTTGTCCATTTTATTAATACATTTTATATGTGAAAGTACATTGCTTCATTTTTCTTTGTTGGATTTCATTGAAAATGTGTAACCGATAAACCAATAAACCAATACAAGGTAAAGGAATAGTCTTTGTTTCCTATCTTACATGTAGAAGGCCTTCAGAGTTATTCTCTTCAGCCAGAGGTGCAAAAGTATTCAGATGGTTAATAAATAATCTTACTACATAAAACATAAACCGATGCTTAAGCAAATGTACAGCAGTATCATCATAATCACAGAAAACATTAATAATTAATTTTTCCTACATACATCATGGAAATAATGTAGTGCTGTAAAATAGACTGTCCCTAGAAAATGAAAATAAGACCATAAAACAAGAACAGAAATATAGCGTAGCAATAAGCAGTTGACTCTGTGAGGTCACAGCAGGCTTTCTACCAACTGAGTAGGATACAGCTTACAGCACTTAATTGTGTGTCGCTATAAAATTGAGCCAAATCAAATAACACGCCATCTTCTTCTTGCCAATAAAAATGCATTGCTCATTTTGGTCTGACTGTAAAAGCCAATTTTAGTGCTTCCTACACATTTACTACATATCAGGTGCAAGATGTGTTTTCATCAAAATTATATCACAATGGAATAAATAATTCTTAAAGGCGACTGTTCATTTATTTCCTAATAAAGGAGCAAATACATCATCACTTTTGGAAAACAGATTTTTTTTAATAGCATTATTTCTTAAAGTCCAGAAATGACTGTGTGTCTGTTGAAAGTGAGTTTTAATTTTGTCCATGGAGATGTTTACAAACCACACATCATTGTTTCCGTGGATCCTTGAACTATAATGAAAATTCTAGACTTTGAAAAGGTCTAGAGTCTCAGTTTAGTCTAAACTATGATGTCCTCTGCTCTGCGTCATTTATTATTCAGTTTTGTTTTAGATCAGATCTTTTGAGGTAGGTCTCTTTTTTGCTGAGTTATTGTGTTCAGCTGTCCCTGACAAGCAGTGAATGTAAACGATACAGTCTTGAGATCATTTTATAAAAAATATCACTCTCTAAACCGCTTTTTCCAAGACATTTCACGCAAAGGCTAGTTCAGGTGGAGCATTTTTTTACAAGTAGGTAACACTTTTTTTTCTTTCCCCTATGCGTTCAATAATTCTAAAATCTGATATTATATCAGGTTGAATGAAAATCTGATACTTTTCTAGTAGTAACTGTAGTAACTAACTCTACAATGTACTTTAAGCCTATAATGACTTCCATGGTTGGACATCAAACTGTTAGAATAAATAAATACAAATAATACAGGAACAAGATTAAAGCCTATAGAGAGATAAGGGGGGATTTAATGGCTGAAGGCGTTGGATATTATGATGATACAGACGATTAGCACACAGTAAATATACAGTGATCCTAGGAGAAAATGAGTCAATCAAAAGCTTTACCTTCATACATAAGTCCTCAGATAATATAGTTGACAGGCCTCTTGCTCTACGGCATCATCTTGTCCATCCAGTTCCAGATAATTGATACACATTAATTTCTCTCCAGTGGCTGTTCTTGGCACACACATGCTATTATAGACCCAGCACTGTCCTGTGCAGCAGAGTTCTTACTCATCCAGTTGCTGTTTCTCTTCTCCCTCTCTTCACGCACACCTGATGCCTCTGTGCCGCCTGCTGTCTCCTACCTTCAACTTCCACTCCCCAAAACTGATCTTGCTGAATAAACCAGTGCGGGGAGGCTCATCAAGCCAGCTGTGACGTCAGGGTCCCTGTCAAGGGACATGCACTTGTCAGTGAGCGTAAAGGAGGCGGGGAGGGAGTGAGGAGAGAGGGGGAGAGGAGAGGAGAGAGCTTGTATAGTCTCTATTTTGTCCGCATACAGAGGGCTATTGAGTGTGGACACTGAAGTTTGAGCTGCAAGCTGATAGGAGGGATGGAAAACAGCATAAAAAGAACAAATGCAGAAATCCACGGCACAAAGGCTCTTATTGTTTGAGCTGATCAAGACTGCTCTGTTTGTTGTCTGAAAGGCTTATTTAGCAAGCTGTGTGTATACATGTGGTAGGAGGAATGCACGCGGTACACTTTTAAATTTTGCACAATAGATCAGACAATTATCTGAACAAATACATCCTGGACGTTGACATATGAAAATGTTGTGTACGAGCTTATATCAGCTTTTCCTCATTTAGAAGGGATTTCAGAATTAGAATTATCAGAATTGATTAAAGGATAGCCCCTTCAGATGTGCCATGTCATTTTCAAGGGGGTCCCAAGAAAACATACAACATTACAGTATGGACATACATGACATAAAACAAACACAGACATCTTGCTCACCCTCTCCCACACACAACCCCTACCCACTAGTTACAAAATAGACAAATTGAATAACTGGAACAATGAAATTAATATAACATAACAGAGAGAAAGAAAAAAAATAAAAAAAAGGACAAAAAATACTTAAATAAATTAAAAACATAGACAATTTGTTTTAAGATGAGAATATAATAGTATAATGACAACTTAAAACAATGAAAAGAGGTAATAGAATGCAAAAGGAGAAGAATACCATTCCAATCTAATGGAGCTTTAAAATGAAATGATCTTTTACCAACCTCTTTTGAAATTCTAGGAACAAAGAAAAAGGGAAAATTAATTTAGCCCTATCCTTTGATTACACAATAATCTTTTTATAGAGTATTTTTTAAGTCAGTTTTGCTCTGGTACTCATGAAATTAAGCACCCAACACACATAAGTTTTTTTTTTTTTATGAAACTCCAAATCTCAGCCATGTCTTGAGCAGGAAGACAAACATTTGAGTTGAAACTGAAATGAGCATTCCTCCATGGCCGACGAGTCTATTTGGCGTTGCACACCAGGATGTGGCAATATGTGGCCACGACGCCTCATCCAATACAGTACACATGAACTCACGTCTCCTTTTGCACAGAAGCTCACATTCTTGAAAAGCGCAATCGATCTGTGCTGCTCATCCCACGCTTGTCACGCTGAAGGGCCACACTGCCGCTTTTGTTCAACAGAGAGCGCCTTTGGCTAAAGGCTGGTTTATGGTTCCGCGTTACACCAACGCAGAGTACGGTGCGTCTCGCCGCGTACCCTACGCCGTAAGCTCTGCGTCGATTTAACGCAGAACCATAATTCAGGCTCTACAGGCACCCCGAGTGCCAGGCTGAGAGCCGGACTGGGTGGGCATGCGCGGCATGCAGATCTGGGTGTAAAGAGGGGGCTGGGAGAGGGCAGCAAGGGTGAGTAAAGAGGCGAGAAGAGCATGACTGGCCTGGCCTGTGGCCTACGAGATCAGAGCATCCCCCTCGAGGGCATGAGGGGCCGATTCATTCTCATTCATCGTCCGCACCCACTGCTTAATGGGGGCCCACCCAGTCAAGACGAGCAGAAAACAGCAGCAGCACAGTGATTTCAGCCGTTGTCCACTTCCCAGACATGACATGTTTGGCCTGGTCTGGTCCAAGTTCAATTTTGATTATGGCATGCATTTGCCTTGATATTTAAATGAGCAGGAAAATCATTTCTGCCCAGACTTGCATTTACTTTTCACCAAGATCTCTTATGGGTGATGCCCGGATCTATTGATGGAAACCTGGGTAGTATACTGGATACAGAAAGCCTATCTCCTTTTTTGGAACATTGTTGCACTAATCCGTTCAATCCAAATACTTTGATCACCTAATATGTTGGACAGCTCTTGACAACATTTGAGTAGGCTACTAGAAATTATTGATGCAGACCAATAGTTTCTCTCCTCTGAAAGTAAGATCTAAATGTATTTGTCAGCTGAAACATAATCACTGATGCACTTTTCTTTAATGCTTAACTGTTACCCATCTGTTTACTTAAATCCAGAATCCCCCCCATATCAATAGAAAACTTAAGATGATAAACAAGCCCATAATAATACTTAAATGAGTCAATAAATTATCCTGCTAGCATATAAACAGCTAGAAATAATCAAACAACTGCAAGACCACAAAAATCTGCAAACAATAGATTCATGAAAGTGTTTTTAATTTCAATACAACCAGTTTTAGGAAAAGATCATTAAAATGACACTGGAGATGTCAAAACATAGAATAGTAGAGCAGAGAAGACGATCACTTTACATGTGGAATTACAACATTAACAGATGCAGCATCTTGCAGTTTTGCTTGTAGTCATCCAGAGGTCCAAGCACCAAATAGTACAAAATAAACCTTAAACACTGAGCCCTTCATTGCACTCACAGGTTTCTACAATATGTCAACCCATTATGCATAAGCTCAAAGTTTTATAAATATGAAGTCAGCTTGGACGTCATGAGGAGTTATTTTTTGTTCTTTTTGGTCTTTGGTTTTGCAGCATCATCATGGGCTTTCCTTTTGGCAGCTAGCTTGTTAGCCTGTCAGAAGAAATTGACCGCAGTTAATAGATAATCAACAAGTCACACAATAATTTTTTAGGTCTGTGAACTCAGGAGTTCATAGCACTCTTCACAACATAGCTACACACAAACAATCTTAGTCACAGGCCAGGTGCTGATGATAAACCCCTTTTCATTCAATCAGCATAAGAATCCACACACAATTAAAACTACATTTAAAACTCACCTCTCTGACTTTCCTTTTCTTTCCAAACATGATCTTGTCGTAGAGATACTTTTCCTTTTTCTTCATCATCATGATGGCAAGACGTTTCTCCTCTGCCTTCTCCTCCTGGTCCAAGCGTGACTGATTCTCTACTTTCATTTTTCCAGGTGTTACTTTGACTTGCAAAGACTACAAGGAAGAAAAAAAAAGGTGGGTTAAGACTTAAGAATGCATAAAACCAGAATGACAACTATCAAGGCAAAAGGAATCAGAAATCACACACCTTGCCCATGGATCTTTGCTCTTCCATCTTTTTAAGGTTTTTCTCCTCTGATTTTTCTTCTTCATCATCACCACTCTCCTCCTCCTCCTCCTCTTCATCATCATCATCTTCTTCTTCTTCATCCTCATCTTCCTCCTCTTCTTGAACTATAACAGATGGGTGGAAAAATAATTAGAGGGGGGATAAATGTATGATTTTACAATTGTTTAAATGCAATGCGACCAATTTATCTCAGGTGCAGAATACTGAGAAACAACCTGGTGTGTAAACAAGCAGAGCCCAATGACAGTTAAGTATACCTGTACTTAATCATGTAATGGTTACTGTTAAAAGTATGATGCTCAAAAACAGTGTGGGAACCGCACCAGGTTTTTCTCCTCGCTGCAAGGCCATAATCTTCAGTTTTTCTGGGGGCACATAGTCTCCTTCCTTCTCCTCCACGAAGGGAGACAGGTGGGGGGGTAGAGTCACTCCAAGAAAATAATCCTCAACAGGCAAGAGCAGTTTGGCGTTGACACAATCATACACCCACTGAGGCTGGATGTAGTACCTGGAACAACAAGTAAAGGATATTAATGTAAACCCCTATTGTGGTAAGTAATATATAAAATGATCATAACAAAGGCTCGCTCTTTTGATTCATTTATATACATATATCAATAAATATCTCAGAAATGTGGAAGTCTGTCAAAACTAGTGAAAAACACAGCTGCTTTGAGGAAGCAAATGGGAAATACCGCTTTGAAAGAAGGCATTGTAAAGGATATGGTAATGTGCAAGGAGCATGTCAGCAGACTTCCTGTGTTCAGGGTTTAGATGGGAATAAAAGACATGGAGCAGTCTTGACCATTAAACTGCACAAGAACATTATACAATTAATGAAACTACAGGAGTCATTTACCTGTTGATGTACTGCTTGTCAATATTCGGTCTGTCAACAATTTGATGTGTGATTGCCTCATCTGTCACATCATATGTGCTCCCGATGCATACAGACTTGTCCCAGGACACCTCTCCCCCGAAACACCTGGGGACCAGCAGGAATATGAAGACTTATAGTTGGATATTATAATAATAATAAAGATATCAGTGGGATATTCTTGTGCATGGGTTACTTTATTTCTTAATACGGTGCAGGTTTTCTCACCTAATGACAAAAGCCAGGGACTCTCGTGGCACTTCCCTGTTGACAAAGAGCTTGAGCCCCTCAAAAATCTTTTTCTGAGCTTCCAGCTGTTTCTGTTCCTTTTCTTGAGCTTCCATCTTCTCCATGTCCTCCTGAGCAAGTAAATCAAGAAATACATTTAGGAAAACATTAGTTTTCATAAAGTTTTAATCTTTTTTTGTCTTTAAAAAAAAAAAAAAAAAAGATTAACAAGACAGAATTTTCATCTTTAGGCTTCTCATCGCAGAGAATTAAATTTAAAGCCTGTATTCAATAGACTTGTAAAGAAAATGACACACATTTTCCAACTACATTGAGTTCTAAATGTAACTAGCAGGTGGATCGGGGGGCTTGACAAAAGGTTTAGGAATGAAGAAAAGGGCAGGTAGATCCGTTTAAAAATAAATAAATAAATAAACCAACCAACCAACCAACCAAATAGGCATTCTCATGCATTGACTTAGTTCTGATTGATGCAAACACTGGTAATAAACCTAGAGAAATGATCAGTATCATTACTTCAATACAACTTTCCAAGACCAATTAATGCACTCTCTCTGCTGTACAACGTTTGGTAGGATACTGAACTGAAGACCAGACTGCATGAACCTAAATAAGAATTCAGGTAAAAACTTGTTAAAATTGTTTGCAAATTTTCATAGTTCCTAAAACAGGTTTGTGAAAAGTCCCTTTGGCAGTACTGGGTCCATATATGACTTCAACAGTATACAAACCATGTTCAGAGAGAGAGAGGGGGGTTATGCCCTCAGAGACCAATTCAATTGGAAACAACCGATCTGGAATACAGCTTTGAAAAGTAGGTGCATTTCTGTTTGTGGCGTGAGGTTATGGAACGCATTGCCAGAAGAATTAAAATATAGCAAAAATGTGTTGAATTTTAAAAAAAGGTATAAAGACATGATGATGGATAAGTACAGACTTGTTCCCGGGTAATGGAATGATGGCATAAAGAAAGGAAACAAAAGGATGGGTATATTGAGTATCATTTTTATAATAATTTAAATAATCCTTTTTTTTTTTTTTTTAACATGTGTGTGTGCAGATACATGCATGTATGTGTAAGCATGTGTAGTGTACATATGTATGTGGATATGTAATGTGCTCGTATATATGTATGTACATGTATGGATATATGTGTAGGTACGTATGTTAGTACGTAAGTAGTTAGGTATGCATGTAAATATGCATATGTTTTTTGTTGTCGTTAGCTATTATTCAGTTGTTGTATTCATTTATATTTATATGTAAGAAGGGGGGGCATTCATAAGCCGAGGCTTCAGCCCTGCCCCTTTGGTCGTGACCTAAGTGTACATGCTTGGTGGTGACCAATAAATCTTTTCATTCATTCATTCATTCAACCTAGATGGCAAAACAAGCTACTCAGGTGAGAAACGCCTTGTCCATAGCAACCAAACATAAAGGTGTGAATCCCCTGTCACACATCAGCACAAGCTTTGACTAAAAATGTGACCACTCACCTCTACCCCCCTGAGACCAATTATTTATTTCATCAACTGTTTGCTTTGGTGAACCTTTTGATATTTCCCACAATATATAGTCTATTTTAGCATGATAAAAACAGAAACAGCACTTTATATTTTCGGAATTTTCTAACCTCTTCAGCAGGAAACTGGTCAAGCTGAGCCTCCTCTTCGTCCGCTGCAGAGACCACACGAGACAGACTGGCACTCAGAGCTGAAAGTTTCTGCACAGAAGAAAAAAAATAAAACAGCATTCAGCATTTTATTAACACACCAATACTATGAGCAACTAGCCCAAGACAAGTTTAGCTCACCCCTTTGTTGAAGTAAATATGTATTGTATATAGTGACATTGAATCTGTGGGAAGGGATTGTTTTACAATGTAGCGTTTATACTGCGTGTGTGTATTTGTGCATCAGGTGTGATTTGACAAAAAAAAAAAAAAAAAAAAAAAAGGGGGTTCATATAACCATCTCACAGCTGTCTAGCTCTATGAAGTAGATACGTAAAAGAGGTATAAAGTAAATGTATTCAGTCAATACATTTCACTGCATACATGACCTGGAAAACTTAGTTCATTTTGTCAGGAACTCACAACAGATGAGTCAAATCTTGTCAGCTACAGGGCGATAACCCAGGTAAAGCAGCTGAGGAAGAAGATTCACCAGCATCATTTCCAATAATGCCTTTCTCTTCGACCAACTCAAAAATCTGTCCTGGTGCTATTGCTAGGCCGATGCTAGAGCAGTTACAAACAGGTTCTACAGAGAACTGGACTGCTTTTCCACTGGGGGCAGAGCACCTGGAAGCCAGGACCCTACGTCATTTATTATCTTGCCAGAGCAGAAGCTGGAAATATGTAAAGGGAACGTGAAATCCCTCAAAACAACAATATAAGTCGAAATATCTGCTGATTCTGGCCCTAAAAAGCTGGTTTGGAGTCTGGAACCAACTATATGCAACTTTCCACCATCAACATTGATGCCGTTTACGTTTTAAGATGAAAGTAAGTCTTTTCTGAGTCATGTTAGCAGTAGTGTAGACATATGTTTGATTGCATGGTTAAAACCTAAGGAATGCACCCAGTCCCCAGTGATTTGTTTTAAACTCATGTTTGAATATGGCGGTTGCATGGTTTTGATTGGTCACAATTAACACGGGCCCCACCCGCATCACGCCCAGCAAGGTTTTGGGGCCAAAGTAGCACAAAGTCTGTTCTTTCCTCACAGTTGGTGTTCAAAAGGCAAAAAAAAGAAGTCTTTTTGTGTTGTTTTCTTTTCAGCGTCTTCCTGAAGGGGTTAACATGCGTGCCTTCATCCCCACTGTAATCATTATCACATGTTCCTCTGAAAAATTTCACTAATCTTTCCAACGTGGTTCTTCAAATCAATTACAAAACTAATAAATATCAAAGAAACTATCACAAAATAAAAAAAACAGAGGGTTAAAAAAACAAAACAACAACTCTACTGTCACATGTATAAGTGTAATGTGCATGTGAGACGTCTACAGCCTGAGTTATGGTCCTGCGTCAAAACAACGCCGTGCCTACGCCGTCGTGAACCCCTGATAGTTCACGACTGCTTCAAACCGGAAATGCGTTGCTACCAAGCGAACCAATCACAGCCCTCTCGGTCTGCGTCGCCTCGACGCGTAGTTACAATTTTTGGGAGGTACGCATCAGCGACGGCGTGGGGGCGATTTGACGCAGAACCATAATTCAGCCTTAAGAGTTGCTTGGGGCTGTAAAGAAACCTGCCTCTGAGTAGCTCTCTGAATCCATGGCGTAGTCATCCTCGTTCTCTTCCTTCAGCTCTGATTCAGCTTTACTATCCAGCTGCAAGAGGATTAGTTGCAGATTACAGTCATGCTACGATGTGAGTAAACATTTATGAATCCTTGTCATACGGATATAAAATGATTCAGAGGTCAGCGTACCTTTGGTGGATAGATCAAGTTTAAAGAATGGTACAGCCTGAAGTTGACAAACCCCATAAGAGTTGTGTAAAACTCTGTAAAGGTTGCCATTACTCTGTAGTCCACATCTGTCGGGTGCTAAAAGACAGAGGAAAAAAAAAAAGCTTTTATTTTACAACTATATCGGGCCATCACGGCAAGGAAAAGTATGCTAAAATATATGATAAATAATACACAAATGACTGAATTTTCAACCTCTAGAATTAAATGAAAGAAGTAGTGCATGTTGACCAGAATAGAGCTGGAAAATGCTAAAATTAAATATGGTGCATCTTGTATATTTCATTTGCAGGACAAAAACATTTTGGGATGAACGACTGTGTACATGATGTAATAAGGACTGTTTAGACTTCATAGAAATGATATCTGTAGATCTCTATAGACTAAAACACTGTTTAAGATTGACATACAGCCATACTGGGTTTGTAGTTTCTACATTTCTATCTGTGCCACGCAGAAGCAGTGAATCAATTGTAGTTTTCATTTGTATAAAGAGCAACGATGCTTGTTGACTTCGGTCCCTCTGCTGACAGAGCTGTGCCACCCCTCAGTGTAATCCCACAGCAATAAAGTGACTGCTTATTAACATAATCCCTGTTCACAGCATTTCATCAATCTGCACTTACATCATGGGAGAACTGATATGGAACCAGCCATGTAATGAGCTGTCCCATCACCTCCGCTTGATAATATATTCCCTTGATGGAGATGAAAACCTATCAGGAACAAAGTGTTTAGTATTACAGTAGGCAAATCATTAGATAAACACACACAATGTTACACCATATAAAACCCAGTTTCAGTTATTGTTCTGTGTAAACTTGCACCTTTCGCAAAGCACGAGACGCAATCACATAGTTCATCCACTCCACAGTGAGTCGTCTGCACAGTTGGATTGTCTGGACGTGGCATTTTCCTGTTCTGGCGAACGTGGAGAAGAGGAAGCCCATGCAAAGAGCATCATCGATATCACGGAGGGCGTCGATGAAGGTAGGGTACCTGCCACACAGAAGCGCATCAGTCAGGCAGTGCAGTTTAATATAATAGGACTTTTTCCTATCTCTTACAGTGAAAATGACCAAATTACTGATAAGTTATTGTTTCGATTACAATAATTTCACACAATCTCGTTTGATTTGGCACAAAGACCAAAACCAGCTAAACTCTGCCCTCCAATGTTGAGAGTGGAAAATAACTCACCTTTCTTTGACAATGTGGTCCAATTTATAGGTCGGCTTGTTCTCTTTCAGTCTTTCCACTGAAGACCACTCTGTCTTTCCATAGGCTCTCTTTAGTTTACGAACAAATATCTGTTGAAATAAAATACTTGAATAAGATTTTGTTCACATTTGCACTGCTATTGAAGAAAATGTAACTGTACTCAGATCAATATGATCCTTTTCAATGTTACAACAGAAAAGAAAATTAGTTCATATATTTTGAAAATGTCAGCTCTTTACCTTGAAGCATGTTAAAACTTTAAACATGTTTATCATTTAAGCACATTTGACGTACCTTGTACTCTCTGAACTTGCCAACAATTGGCTCATGCAGCAGAAAGCGGATGTCTTTGAGGAGGTAGAAAGTCCTCGGGGCAGTGGAGCCCTTGTTGACCTTCTTCTTGTGCTTAGGCTCATGAGGATAGATTCCTTTAAGGATGCACAGACGTCTGAAAATCATAGAGAAATAAAAATCAATTTTGCCTTGGGCATAGAATTAAGACATGGATATCTTATTTCTAGGTGATATAACAAAACACTGTTCTGCTTGGACAAATGATTTGACAGAAAAATGAATATATTTGTCAACAACTTCATCATCAGCTATCAAATATGGGCCATTTATATACAGACATGTTGGGTTTAGAGTTCATATTTATGAGAGAAAGAAAAGTGACTTATGATATCAAATTTTCTGCGAGAGTTGCAACTCCCAAGGCGTTTTCTTCAGTAGTGATTTTAAAATTGACTTTCCAGAAAATTCTGTTAAAAAAACAATATCCCATCTGAATATATAATAATACTTATATCTAAGGTGCGATGTTTGAACTATGATCCGCTGTGGTGAACCCTCTGCTCAGAGAGATTAAGCCAAAATAGTTAGTGACTTATGTCTAAAGTAAAGGTGTTAAGACCTACCATTTATAAAATGTATGTTAAATTCTACTACGGTGGTGATTCAACCTCATTGTACTAAAATGTTTTAGCTTCTGACCTTCAGTTCAAGCAATGTGTGTGTTAGTACAGATGAGCAGATAACATTTTTAAACAAAATTAATGATAGTTGTTTATTAGTATTATTAAAAATGCTATATTGTTGACGATATTTATTACAAGAGTAAAGGCAGATCCTCAGACTTTTTAAAAATATGGCAATTTCATATAGAATTTGAATTTAAGGATCTCGTAGGTCAATGTACGGCATAGTGACAATGATAAGATCTGAGTGCAGTGGTTTGTGTTGTTTTTTTGCCTTGTTTGATTTAAGTGGAGTTTCCCCACTTTTATGTTTGGTTTTTAGTTTTGTTTCCGTTTTGTTTTGAGGGTATATGTTTGGATATCATTTTGGTTCTTTAACAGAGTCCCCTTCATCATGAAGTATGGTAGGAAGACTATTTAACTATTTAATTATTATTTCAGAGTCATTGATATGGTAGTACTACCTGGTAGGGCTGAAACGATTCCTCGAATAATTCGAGTAATTCGATTACAAAAAATGATCGAGGAATTTTCTCTGCCTCGAGGAATCGTTTAATTTTGCAGCTCAAAGCAGGTATTTCGCCCGGACTACGTTTAATGCGGCACAACACACTGACGCCGCGCACGTAAAAGGAAGAAGAAAGAGGCAGCGGATTTGTTTGGTTTTGGTAACATGCCGTGCTCAGTCGGGAGACACATGTAGCTCAGTGCTTAACTTTTATTTTCAATCCACTCTATACATACATTGGTTCCTCTAAACATCTGTTCCCGCTACAGTTTTAACTAAAAGAAAATGTGCTCCAATACAGCAGGTCTCATAATTTCATTTTGAACACTGCCAAAACTCAAAATCTTAAAGACTTTAACTTAAAACTTACCGTAACTAGAACTTAAAATGTGTTTGACACAAATGAAAGTTCAATTGAAACACGTGGGAAAAACACCTAATCTTTTAAGTGATGTGTGTTATCAGGTGTAATGGCATTTTTAGGTTAGAAATAAGAACATTTCTTGGTAAGATCGTTAGTTTTTTGAGTGAAGGCTGTGAATTTGGTCGACTGGTGTAAGTTCAGGGTTTTTAAATACACAGCCATGAACCTACTGTATTATATAATTTAGTCTTAGTAATGTCAATTAATATCTAATATCTTATGTATATTTATAATTGCTCTTTAACTAAACAAAAATATGTTTTATCCGATTACTCGATTAATCGATGGAATTTTTGGTAGAATACTCGATTACTAAAATATTCGATACCTGCAGCCCTACTACCTGGTATTTTCAATTAGTGCAATGAGTAGAATTTTTGGTTAGAATATTTGGCATGATTATAGCACTATGAAATATGTCTTGGTGTGTATGGACTTTGACTTAATTTTTTATTGGAAGTTGAGATGTGGGGGTTTGGTGTTCTATGTATGTATAGTATACCCCTCTGGTTGTGACTGAAAATATAAAATTACATTAAAACAAAAAAAATTAAAATAAAAAATGCTATATTGTTTTGACAATACCATGACTACATAGCTGAATGCTAAAGCATCCTATAAAGATGTGAACTCGAAAACACAGAAACCCATTAAAACCCGGCCGGTATTGTTCATGGATGTATTATATTAACGGTATTTACCTGAAGTCTGCGAGGCCCAGCTGCAGCTTCTTGCGAGCGCTGTTTCTGGTGATGTAGTTGGTGGCGGAGCCCCTCTCAAACTGCAACAGAAGATCGTGTTAAACTCGCACAAACCGTTTGCTTCAGATCCACAAGACACTTCACGTTTGGGTTATCAGAGGACTAGCAGCATCAAACAATAAAACTAAACTTTCCACCAACTGCGTCAGAGAAACAAACTCGCTGTTTGCCAACTAGTGTGCTAGCTGTTGGTATTCGCCGGACGACAACTCTTACCTTTTTCTTTTGAAGGCCCCCCATTTAAAAAAAAGTTTTGTGTGTTTCTGCACACAGTTTTGTAAAACTGCGATAGTCAGAAACGATTAAAGGGCTATGATATTAGCAAGAATGCGCAGCAGCCACACGTGTTGTTTGACATGCGCAGAGAGTCGGAGCAACGAGGACCCAGAAGCTGCCCGTTTGTCCGCCTGTACAGAATCTCACTTCGCACGAAAATTGCCAGAAACATTTGTGTTTCCGCCAATTTTAATAAACATTTATGTTTCCGGCAATTTTAATGAACATTTATATTTCCAGCAATTTTAATAAACATTTATGTTTCCGGCGATTTTAATAATAATGATTTTAATAATAAAATTTTCTCAATGTAAAATATGTTAAACATTTTATAGTATGTGGAGTACATCTTTTAGTACATAGCCTACAGATATTATGTTGATTATCTCATAATTTTCCTCAGAGTTGGTCCAGAAGTTTTTTATTATTATTATTATTATTATTATTATTATTATTATTATTATTATTATTATTATTATTATTATTATTATTATTATTATTATTATTATTATTATTATTATTATCATTCCCAGTCCTGCAGAACAAGATGTACTTTATATACGGACACTTGTACAATGTTTGTGATGCATATGGTTAATTGTTTTACATTGAGCTGCTTAAAAAAACAAGGAATCTTAAGTTAGTCTTTACAAGTTTAAAGTTGGGGTCTACATTGTGTTTGTATTTATGAAGGAATGTTACATTCAGGTCAAAAGCTTTTTTTGTGGAAAGTTGAATAAACATTGGCATAAAGCAAGCATATTTGCCCTTTCTCATGTTGTTAACAGTATTAAAAACATTAAAAAAAATACCTTAAGGTAATTTAGAACAGCAAAAAAATGTGTGAATAAATGTGCGATTAATATGCGATTAATCGCAAGTTAACTATGGACAACATGCGATTAATCGCGATTCAAAAATGAATCGTTTGACAGCCCTAATACATGGGGACTAATTCATTTCCCTGACCTACATGAGAATCACAAGATTGACAATTCAAATATGTGAGCACTCCACCCACTTGTCCACTCCCTCTCTAAGTGGTGCCAGGGATGCTTGAGCGAAATGCAGGCTGAAGGAGAGACGCATCAATTTGAGAAAGGGGAACAATGTAGAGAGGAAGAGGTATAATTATCAGGAAAACAGACTCATGCACATCTGTGAATATGAGTGAAGCCTTTCATACCGTGATGATGGGGCTATATGGCTTTATAAAAGAGTACTTTAATGGTTTCTGGGACTATGAGACCCCCAAGGTGATGGTAGTGAAAAACAGGACACTTGGAGTCATTTACAGGGGTGTCCAGACTCTTGTGATCACCTATTTCATTTGGTAAGTTATTGGCATGTTTGTATTTTTTCATGACCAGGAGCAACATATGAAATTCAAATGCTTAATTATTTGTATATGCAGTTTGTGATGGGGTAATAAGTTGTACTGTACATGACCAACTGTAAAGTCAATCTAAAAAAAAACAAAAATGATATCAGTATTTTATTGTGTGAAACAATAGATAAAAAACAAAATGATTCTTGGACTGGTTGGTTTGAATTAAAGTGCGTCATCTTCTCTTCCTGAATTGAGCAGTGGTGGTTGAAAAGATCCGGGGTAATATGAAACTTCCAATGAAATTCCTTGCTCGCAAATGTAATAATGTCCCTGTGTGTTCTACCATCCACAAAGGTATGTTTTTATAAGCCAGAAAGCATACCAAGAGAGTGAAACTCGTCCAGAAAGCTCTGTTTACACCCTCATGAAAGGCTCGGCAGCACACGGAGATGATATTCTGGACACTGTGGAGTACGCTCGACCCCCAGAGGTGAGCAGCATACTTCCTAGACTGTTAAAATTATGATTTAATTTAATTCAACGTAACTTCACGGAGTATTTTCTTTTCTTCATAGGGTGGTGATGTAATCAGCACATTACTAAGAAGAGAATTCACTTATGATCAGAGACAAGACACCTGCGCTGAGGTCAGAGGCTACATATAGAAGTTACACAACCTTTACCCTCCTATGACTAAAATCTAACTCAAATCTGACTTTTTTTTTCATCTGCAGTATTTCAAAGTTGCTAACGCGAACTGTACAACAGACTCTGACTGTGTGGAAGGGGAGGTTGACTTCGATGGACATGGTACTGTTGTGCATCATCTGTCTTCACAACTAATTTGTTTGTGTTTGCCTGAGCTTCTCCACAATTAAAACAAAACCTTCTCATAGGCAGGAGAACTGGCAGATGTATTCAGTACTACAACTATACTTTCAAAACCTGTGAGATCCAAACCTGGTGTCCTATTGAAGAATATGCTGTTGTGCGGTAAGTCAGGCGACTCATACTCATACTGATTTATGAAAAAGCGAATAATCCAGACGAGGTCTAGACATTGGACCAGATATCTGCCTAGATCAGATATCATAATACAGTATGTAGTACATTGATATAAATAATTTGTATTAGGTAGCTATTAGTGGAGGAATAAGGACATCCCTATATATTTTATTATACTTGTTAGCTGGTTAAGCGGAAATATCAACATTATATTCTAATAGTAGTTTTAGATAATAGTTTTTTGGTTTTACTCATGCAAAGCATCTTGAAGTTGCTTGTTGTTGAAATGAACTTTACAAATAAACTTGCTTTGCCTAGTTGTCAAAACAGCAAATATCCATGCATTCATCTAAAAAAACAAACGTCGTTCCAGACGAGAAGGTCCCATTAACCAACTGATGAAAACCCAGAAACTTCATGATATGGAACAGATAGCTGCTGTCGTGTCCTCTAATCAAACATCATTTGTTGTCTTCAACAGAGAACCACCATTAGTGGAGGCTGTTAATTTCACAGTGTTCATCAGGAACTCTATCCACTTCCCCAAATTTAAAGTGCTGAGGTTGAGTACCTTCATATCTCCCACACAAAACACAGAGGTCACGAGCCCTGGGCCCTCTGCATCAAAGATATCAATCATAAACATGTTCTCCTCTTTTGCAGAGGAAACATAAAAGATGCCTCACACAAGCGCAAAATTAAGAGGTACCTAAAAGCCTGTCATTACGATGAGGAGAAGGAGCCCTACTGTCCAAACTTCCGCCTGGGCTACATCGCAAATCAAGCAAGAGAGAATTTCACTGAGCTCTGCAGAACTGTGAGTATGTTTATGGAAATAGGGTGCGTTTTATTTATTTAACAATTTAATAGTTAAGGTGACAAGAATTGTGTTCATCGATCCACAAAATAAGAACTGTATTTGTCATACAATCTTGTGAAAAATAGGCATGCGTTTCACTTGTGAGGTTTGCAAAAATAAAAAGTCACCTTGTCCAAAAAATTGTATTTGCCATTGATTTTGTTTTTAGGGAGGAGTTATTGGGGTTTTCATAAACTGGGATTGTAACCTGGATCTGGATCCTTCTCACTGTAAACCTACATATTCATTTCGTCGTCTCGATGTTCGAAAGGATGATGATAATTCTGGTTACTACTACAGGTTAGCACCAACACCATCACACCTCATTTTTAACCATACCCATAACGGTGCCTCATAAAAGTTGTCCTGATTTTGTTCTGTCATTCTTGTGTATTCTCTTAGATTTGCAAAATATTACAGTCAGAATGGTGTTGAGACGCGGACTCTCATCAAGGCCTATGGCATCCGTTTAGATATCATTGTTCATGGACATGTAAGGGGATTCTCTTTTATCAAGTGTCCTTCCTGCTTGTTAGAATTATTAGTAATTCATTAATATATGTCTTTTCTGTGCAGGCTGGTAAATTTAGTCCCATTCCAACCATCATCAGCACCGTAACTGCTATGACCTCTGTTGGGATTGTGAGTACATAACACTACATAACCTTTTCATATTGCAACTAAGACTCTTTGTACCACAAATAGTTTCATTTTATTTCCCTTTCATTCCTTTTAGTGTACGATCATTTGCGACTGGATCATGTTGACATTTATTGACAAGAATGAAGTCTACAGTGACAGAAAGTTTGATGAAGTGAGTTTAAAGAGATTTATTAACCTCATGAAAGGTTCTGTGTTTTTACAGAGATGAAGCTGAAATGAAGATTTAACATTTGAAACAATTTATTTCTTCAAAATATTCAGACATACTGTAGCCTATTTGGGGAAATGTTTACATTCTTGTCACAGTTACCGCTCTAAATAACATAGGGTTGTCTTTTGCAGGTGATGAAGGAGCCGGAGGATCCCCTTCCCACGGAGCTCAGCTACATGAGCAGTTACGGCTCCAACCACTCGGACCTGTCAGACGGGGTACCACTCTGATGCATTCAGGGATGCTTCAGTTCTTACTGGCCAAGTTCCCAAATTCTCCTCCTTCACCCGACGGTCTCAACAACAGCAGCTCTGAGTGCTTTCTAAGGTGTCTGGATCAGGACTGATGCAGGGGATAAACCGAAAGAGGACTGAATCACCATGGGAAACCTTAAAGGCAACCAACTCTCTTCCTACGCTGACTGAAAACCTCCATGAACTGTCAATGGTTTATTAATACAATTAAACTTGGTTTCTCCTTAAAATCAGAATATGCTAACACTATGTACAGGATGTGTTTATTTTGTCTTAATGAAAAAAAGTAACGAAAGAGTTTCATATTACAAAAAATATGCGAAAATTACATTTACAAACCATACATGCTATAAGTGTACTTCAATCCAATAATAAATGTTAATCATTCTTGTCATTAGCTTTAACATCACAAGCATTAAAATGGCATCATTTTACTCTTGAAGCACCTTTGTTTTTTGAAATTTATACATAAACCATGTTTGAAGAAAGGGGATGTGCTTATTCATTATATTAAGTCTTTCAACCTGAAAAGGGAAAAAAAGAAACTACAGTAATAGAAGTGTGTGCGGCATAATGAGAGGATGCATGAGGATACCGCAAGGAGCCACACAAGAGACATAAATGGTAATCAAATAAAGGAGAGACTTCCCATAAAGTGGTTTCTCTAACAAGATTGTGGGGGAGTGTGAATCCATCTGCAAGCAGTGCAGATGTCAGCGGTGAAATAAGACTCGAGACTCATGGCTTTTGGATCAATATCCGCCTTGATAAATGGAGAACAACAAATGGGTGCATATATTTGAAAATTATTTTCTTACATCCCACATTAGAACGTCCACACGCCTGGGGATTTTTAAATGTGCACTGAAAACCTCACTGGCTTTTAATTAAGTTAACCTTCTTAACCTTAACCGTTTCTCAGATGGATTCATTCAAGAATATAAAATATCACGTTACCTTTGACATAACATTAGTCAAAAATACAGCAACAAAAAGAGATGCTCTCGTATAAAACACTTGTAATAAATTTATTAACATTTTAAAGTCATACAAAAGATAGATGTAGAGTGACAAAATGAAGAGTTCAAATATCTACAGTTCACATAGTTCTGCTCCAGCCGACTTTGTCTGTGTCCTCATAACCGGATGGAGAAGCGTCGGAGCGCCGTGTCACATTCAATGAGAGCTCTGGCCAATCTGAGGGCTCATCACAAGCAGCCAGTCGATGTTTTCCTCCAGGAATCTCATGTTGTAGTGGGACGCAATATTCCGAAACACTGTGATCTGCTCAGAAAAGCTCTTTATAGGGAACGAAGAGAAGAAAATACCTGCATTAAAGGGGAACCGTCAAACGCTTTCCTCACTAAAGTGAACAATGTTAAGTGCAAACCTTGGTTGAGAAAGTGAGGCCAAAGTCTCCAGCACATTTACAGTAGAGGGGCATGTTGGCTTCTTTGACCCCTTTACATTTGGTGCACACCTTAAATCACAAAGAATTTAAAATTGTGAGACAACTTCAGCAAAGAGATGTCTAAAAATAGACTCTTTAAGAGCTTGTGAGAAATATTTTTTTAGAAAGAAAAAAATATGCAAACCTTTTGCTTTGCGCAAAACACTTTTTTTTAACTTTTACTAGATGAGATTTGTATGAAATCGTTGACTTTTTTAGGATATTGAGTTTAAAACAGCTCAATATAAGTCCAGTTTTAGCAAAGCCTTCTTGGGATCAAAAGATTATGCTTATACTTTCTTTATTAATTTATTAATTATTGTTTGTGGTGTATTAAACTGCATTATACTTTCTTAATACAATACTACATTAATAGCTCATAATCCGTAAAATATTCAGTAACAACTGTTAATTTTAAGTTTATGTTAACGTAAAGGTTGTGTGTGAGTTCATTAAAAATTTCAAGCCAGTTAAGTTAAAAATAAGTGAAAGCAGAAGCTTACAGACAATTTAATAGACTATTAAGTGTAGCTTTAATCATGTGAGAACTAATAACCTTAAAAAAAGAGAAAAGGTCAAAAACACGGAGCATGAGCTGGTGGGTTGGAAAAGGCTGACCTAATTAGTGAATTAAAATGTTTAAAAAGGTTCTTCCTGCCATTAGCCGTCTCATAAAAGTATCTTTTAACAAAATACATCCAAATGGTTTAATGGTTGACCAATAGTGATTACCGGTACAAATATCGAAATTATGTTTTAAAATGATTATCCGAATCACAAATATTGTTAGTGAAGATGATTAAAGATTAATTATTAATTATTATTAAAGAATAAAAGTAAGGAAAAGTGAAGAGCAGCACTGGAAAGGAGAGAAGTTCACTGGATTTAACAAAATAAGAGTAAATGAGAGCATCAAAACAAAACAGCAGTTTAAGTATTTAAAATGTACTTATATAACAGAATGTAATATATTGCTCTGACAGCATTGACATAACATAGTTGAGCATCACATTCTACTAGAAACTGTCATAAATAGATTACGCTCCTTTGCTCAAAGTGTTAAATTGGTCAAGTAAACACATAAAGGCCTTGTTTTTCCTCACCAGGTCCTGTAGTGTGTAACTCATGAGTTTCTTCTGCAAAGCTTCGACCAGAGCCATCTCAATAGACTCCGTCTCAAACTGCGCCTGGCAGTTTGAGCAGAACCACTGAGGCAAGACAGACCCATCCTGACGAGAGAAAACAGTTCACCCCCCCTTAAGTTTTACACAATTAACACAAAGGATTACAGTGGGACTGCAATGTAATCATGTTGAAGCTGTTTTGTGCCGGGCTCTTCTCACCTGTGCCACAGACGGGTCCTTGCAGAGGTCCAGGTCCCGGCAGAAGTTACAGTGGTGGCAGATGACTTCTGGCAGGACGTAGGAGTTACACGGGTCACAGAACTGGGATTCCTCTGAAAACTCACCGACATCCACGAGACGCAGGAGGTCCCTTTTCAGCTTGTTCACCTGATTCACAATGTTAGCATCAAGTGAAAGAACCTGAAGAGTGGAAAAGACAGGGAGAAGTGTAAATACATCATGCTTTAGGTTAGAGCAAAAACACATTTTCAATAGTTCACAGTTGTTACATGTGAACTTGAATGTTTGATGATGTGGTACTGAACATTATACCTGGCAGACATATTTAATAAACTCCAGTGCTGGGTTGTTGAGCGGCAGGTGTGAACCAGGCAGCACGGGGAACATCTCTGAGGTCTGGGTTACGTTCCTGGACCCAGTCACCTTTTTCTGAATTTTCTGAGTGATTGTGAAAAAGTTCTGTGTCAGCTCACTGGCCACGTATTCTTGGGAGAAGGAAATCATTCCTATGGGGAGGGAAAAAAAGAAAAAAGTAGTTAAATTATAATCATGGTGGGAAAAAAATGGACACTTCTTAGTCGTCTCGGACGTCAGAGTCAGACTGCAACATATTGGATGAAAAGCAGCCCAAATCATTTCCACAGCGGTGGAGGTTGATGATTTAGACTTATTTTGCAGCCATGGGATCATAGTCGTCAAGTAAGGCATGAACTCCTCCTTATGCATAAGGATTCTGTATGAAGTCATTTGTCTGACATCTAGAATTGAATTTGGGCAATGTGACAATGATCCCCAAAACACCAGAAAAGCCTCAATAGAACAACTAAAACAGAAAATAATTACACAGCTGCAGTGGTCCAAAGTTCAAAGCTCAACCTGACTGACGACGCGTTGGATCCTGATACAGGTCAAAATTATTGAAGCAAATTTGTAAAAAATGGGTATAAATTCCTAAATAAAAATTGAGAGACTGATAAAAATCATACAAAAAAAATGTGTTCAAATTCCAACTAAAAAACAATACTTCTGAATTTTTGCTTAATTTGTGGTAATTAATGAAAATTATTTTTGAGGTTGTATTTACCTAAAATTAAAGATCTTATAGGGATCAGAATATCGTTTTTATTAATTTCCTGATTCATAAAATGCTTGTATTTTAACAGGGTGTTGTTGTTTTTTTTCCACATGACAACACAGTTTTACAGCATACACCAGAAGGTTCCTGAGAAAAACATCAAAAGTCTTCAGTATTGAGAACAGCCTCCTAAACAACATCTTACCAGGAAGTGCGTTCAAGTCTCCGAGTGGCTGCTGGGAGGCCTGGCTCCCTGCACGTCTCTTGACTGGCGTTGCTCCGGGAGCGTTGCGTCTCAGCTCCTCCTTCATGCTGTGGTAAACAGCTGCGATGTAGGCTGGAAGGGGAAGGGTGTATTTAAGACTTGGTAATAAGAATAGGGGAAGAAAAAAAAACAGAAAATGTTGGTATGTTTAGATGTTTCCTTCACCTGAGACGATCATAAGGAAATATTTTTGGCAGGAAGCTGTTTGGGGGAGGTACTGCATGATATTCCAGTTGCTCTCGATCAGCTCCTCCACGTCATCGGTCTCGCCATCATCATCCTCAACATCCTCTTCCTCATCTTCATCCTCACTGCCATCCTCATCTCCCTCCCCTTGCCTGCCTTTCTTCTGTTTGGCTCCTTCCTAAAAAGCAATCCATTGTTTTAGTAAAGTAAGCACGGCATTCATAATTTTTAATTAAAATACACTGATTTGTACTTTGACTTTGCAATACCTCTCCAGACAAGAGGCTGGAAGGCAGTTTTCCTTTGACACCACCAGAGTTTGCTGGATCCATCCACAACAGGAACTCCCAGCATCGGGAGAAGGAGATTGACAAAGAATGGAAAAGTTCTCTGGAGTGTATGCTAGAGGGGAAATCAGATCGCATAAGTTATTGTTGTCTAGAAGAGAAATTTAAGAGATATTTAAATAAACAAGACTGTCCAACATTGACAGACATAGCTGCTTGTTTGAGGATGCAGTAATACAGCTGTAGCATTTTAATAATGTACACTGGCATCATTTCAGTATTTGTGATTGCTACTACTTCCATTAGTTTAATGAGCAGCGCTCCACTATCAGATTTTTAGAGAAATCACTTCTAAATGATATAGACCACAAAAATCATCTGTGGTTTCTAAACAGGAAATTGTGTTTTGATGCCTGATGCAATTTAAAAAAAAAGAAAGCTAAAAAAACAACAATAAAATACTCTTGAAGTCACAGACAGACAGATATGCATAATTAAACAACCACATCCCTGTACATACAATAGAGAAGCAACGTGCACTGAGGAGTATAAATGTGAGACCTGTTGGTGATGTACTCCATGTAGGCAATGGCATCGTTTATCCTCCGCTTCTTGGTGCACAAGATGATCCTGTTAAAGTTTCCATACACCACAGTCGAGCCTAGACGTTTGAATTCTGCTACCAACCTGCCAGACGAAACATTCATTTAAGAGAAATGAATAAAAGGATGCTGCAGATGTCATTTATTTAGGAAGCTATATATGAAAGGCAAAATCTTTATCATGATAAACACAAGGCTGTACTATCTATTCTCGTTTTATTCAAGCATGTTAAAGAAAATAAACACTCCCAGCTGATTAGCAGACAGGACCGAGAGGAAATATAATTGATATATTGCAATGCAACGTTAACCAACAAACTTTATTGTAGCCAGATAAGAGAACAATAATATTAGTGTAAGTGTACGCTATAGTCCACTTTATCTCATTGTCAAACAGTCCATTCGACTGTAGAGTGAAGCTTTTTTGTATTAACTTACTCATATTTTGCTGACATCATTCACAGCAGAACCTTGTTAGTGCTGGTTCTTGAATGCCTACTGTCATCTACTGTGTGTAGTTAAAAGATTTAAGATAAGAACTGGGTCTGGACAGATTTTAGGATGTTATCTAAGTGATTAAAGTGACAGGAAAGTATCTAAATGTCAGTCATGATAAGAGCTTGTCAAACTGCTTATGTGTGAAGAAAAAAAGAGCGTCAGTGGTTCCTTAAGATAGGAAACACTGGGCCGCCACTTCTATACCACTATTAGATGTCTTTCTTGATATTAAAAAGGTGCCATACGTAGGAGATACACTTTAAATATACTTTAAAAATTAACAAGTATATTGAAAAGGAACTGGTTTGATGCTGTATTAAAATGCATAGATCTGCACTGAAAAGACAGGATTGACTAATCATTTTAGCTCACTAGTCATTCATTTCTATACTTGTACACTAATAGCATGGTGGCTTAGTGGTCAGCATTGTTGCCTCACATCAAAAAGCAGCATTGTAGCTTTTGTTTTACATTTGTCAACTCCCATGAAGAGGAAACACTGCTGGCTGTGTGAAAAAAATCAAAGACACTTGCAAGTAAACTTCAACCTCTGGTGGATGTATCCAACATGCAAATGTACAAACCCAGAGGAATTCCCGTTTGAGCTACAGCCCAAGACAGAGCTTTATTTTTTCCTTGCACCAGCGGCTCAAGGAAAAGTGCTCAGGAAAAAGGTGCAGGAGATTTTATTATTATTTCACTATTTGACCATAACCAGTGATGTGATGATATTAATATCAACTATCAAGAAAAGAAAAGATTATCATAAAACAAAACTTAGAATATGTGACTAAATAACTGATCAATATTTTTTGCGGTAATTGATGGGGCACTCACTGCAGAAACACTTTCTTCATCATGTTGTGCAGGGTGCGGTGCAGCGCCGGGTCGTAGAGCAAAGAGCTCGGCGAGCGCAGCCAGCGGTAGAAGTGCATCACCTGGTTGTCTGCATACACGTTGTGGAACTGTGTGATCTCACGGACCCATCCAACCACCATACTCTTTAATATCCTTCACACACAACACAAAGTGGGTTGACACATAAAACAACACAAAAATCCTGATTTGCATCCTTGAACAAATATACCAAAAGAAATAAAAACAATCAGGAAACACCATAGCCAATTTCCAGGGCCTTTGTTCATTTAGTCCATCATGCACAACAAATAGTCACGTACCTGAAAGTGTTGGAGCAGAGAGCAGTCTCATCGTAGCTAGCAAGAGCGCTCGCACCCTGATTTCCTGACATCATCTCCTCCAACGAGGCCTGCTGGATCACATCGAAACTGACGCCCAAACTGGCTCCCCCCTCCATGTCGTTGACATGCTGCGACTGGAGGATGGTGTTCACTGCCAGGCTCTGCAGGTCTAACTCCACACACACTGGTGAAGAAACAACACAATTAATTAGTTGAGAAAAAGACACTGCACGTTCTGATCCCTGGTTGATTGTGTACCTGTAGAGTAACATCCTTGAGCATTGATTTCCACTGAGCCTCTGTCATCGCTTTCCATGACCAGCCGACTGTCATCAGCCTCTTTTCCTCCGAGGTCGGGCCTGGCAGTGGGCGAAAGCCACAGGAGGTGGTTGTGTTTCCGCAGATGTCTCGCCAGGAACAAGTCTGAGCCGAAGATGGACACATCCTGGGGCAAGTTCCCCACCGGTAAGTGGTAATACCTGAAAGCAGGAGGCAAATGGATTTAAAAAAAAAAAAAAAAAAACTCTTAAAAAGGAGCATGAGGCAGGATTGAGGCAGGATTTATGAAAAAAATTCGTATACGTTTTAAGTTTTCTAGTAATAATGTCAGATGAAGCGTTCCAAACCAAAACGAATGAGCCCTCTAGCGTATCTCTCCGTTGCCTTGAACAGGCTGTGTGCTGCAAAATGTGCTGCAATGGTGACCAGAATTTCCCGCGCTGTCCTGCGGATGTTACGTCACATGACGCTGCATGCGCGTTCTCCCCGTTCTCACGTGCCGGCTTCGCTGTTGGCTGCAGTACCCCGACGGCCGTCGTGGTGAAGGGTGGCGCTAGAGAGTCTAATTTCTTAAAGGGAGCCTCATGATCCTTTAACTTTCCTGTGGAACTATAAGTGTCACAGAGGAAAGGGTGAGCTGCAACACACCTGGCCATGTCAAAAGCCTGCGACAGGCAGCTGTCCAGGTTGAGGTAATGGCGGATCATGCGGCGAGCACCGAGACGTTGCCAGTCCAGCACATTGTAGCTAATCTCATCCACCACGTGCACTGGAACCACCGGGAACTCCTCCAGCACTGGCATCCCTGCGGCCAGTCGTCGCAACTCCCAGTTTGACTGCACAGCAATAAGGGTGGGCCCACGTCGTTCCTCCTACAAACAGCAACCAGTGGTCATCAGATTTTGCAGTTTAATGATGCCTGAAATTCCAGCCATAAAAGGGTGGATGCGTCTCACCTTGTAGTTGAGCAGTATGCGCTGCAGAGCACGGGAGATGGCCTTCATGTCGTTTTCAGCCCGGACCTCAAAGGTGTGTTTCTCAGGAGGCAGAAGTTCATCTGTCGTCTTCTCCAGAAGGGCGGTGCGCTCGGCCGTGTAGAGGTTACCCAGGTTAGGCATCTGGTTGCTTCGGACCTAAAAATCACAAATTATTGATGAAGCTTGAGAATTATTCACTGTAGGTGATGAGCAGTGGCTTAGGAGATCAGCAAGGGAGCAAAACTGAAAATAAAATGTGATAAAGAAAAATCTGTGTCAAAACATTAAAAGTTACCGTGTCCAGGACAAAGATGCTAGCTTTTCTCTGAGAGGGGATGAACAGGCCAAACAGAGCTTTGTGGCCCTGGCTGTGATGATACAAGTACATGTGACGAACGCTTCCTGTTGGGAATGAAAACACATCCATGTGAAACTTCACGTACTTTCCTCATTGATTCTCAATCATTACACTGCAATTTTAGAGTAGAAGGACACCGAAACGAAGCGAGCAAAGCAAGCAGCATCTTCAGCAGGACTTACCAGGTTCCAGGTAGCTGAACTGGGCCAGAGACCTCATCTCTAGGTGCTCCAGATCAAAGGTGTCGGCCTCCCTGCCCGCCAGGTCCCTCACGCCATTTTTGTTGACCATGCATACACAGCCGAGCTGCACCAGTGCACGGAAAAGCAGGGGGACCTGAGAAGATGATGAAGAACCCTCATTCATTTTTAATTTACAAAAAGAGAAAATGACTACGTTTACATGCAGTCAAAATTCGGGTTATTACTAATATTCCGGTTACTGAAACATTCGGAATATTCCGTTTAAATGCGTAAGCAAACAGGGTTTTCCCCGTTTACATGGTAATTAATCATTCAGGATATCCCGATTAAACCAGCGACGCGCGGAGAACGTGATGACGCAATTAGCGTAATTTCCGCTTCTTCTTCCAAATTCAAAACAAATGCTGCTTCGCGCAACTTTTCGCTCACCTTCTTGTAAATCTCGCTATCCCGGTACTTTCTACCGTCTACAAATGGCGTGGTCTTGCGTTTCGCCATGTTTATAAGAAGTTCCTGGACTCAAAAAACCAGGATTTCTTGCGAACAGAGCATGCGCAGAAAACAAATTCCTGTTCCATTTGATCGGGATATTCCATTTGGCGTTTACTTGACCGAATATTCGGGTTTTAAAAGAAGTAACCCAGGGGTCATATTCAGGTTTTTAAAAACCGGAATATGAGCAAATTCGTGTTATTCAAAGGGGTTATTGGTGTTTACATGGCCGTTGCAAATTCGGGTTTTGCCAATATTCGGGTTTTAAAAGGGTTATTGAGTGCATGTAAACGCAGTCAATGATGCTACAATACGCTCACCGAATCCACCCCCCCCAAAAAAGACCCAACAACTTATGATCACACTCAAAATGGAGAGACGGTAACCTGTGTTTCATAGACCCCTTCGATGTCTGGTGCGGAGAGGTCAGCGTTGATCTCATTGATGTGCTCCTGGTACATGTCCTCTAGCACGGTGTACTCGTACAGGTAGTACACCACATTGGAGCGAGGCAGCATGCGGTTCACCTGCAGTCACAAGTTTAAAAGTTCATAATTAAATCCTACAAGCAGATGCTTTCAGACTGGAGCATATTTTTTTGTGTTGCATGCCTTTTTGTACGTGGCCCCCTCCTCCTGTTTTGGGACTTTCTGGTTGACGTAGAAGACGCGCGGGATATTGAGTTTCATGCAGTGGAGGTCGCTTCCAATCACAGCCCACAGCTTGTAGAGACCAGGGTGGGCCGTCTCTGCAATCTGAGAGGCGGGAAGGTGGACAGTTATTCACATTTTATATGAATCTCTTTGGTTTGACAATCTCAGAGACACAACTCTCCCATACTTGCACAATCTGCCATGGCATGTCCAGGATGCTGCGCGCTGTTCTGCGGAGAAAGCTTCCCAGGCCAGTGGTGGGACCGTCTCTGATCACACCTCCGCCGACGGGTTGTGCTTCACCGTCCATCAGCTTCCTTCTCTTCTTTCTCTCTTTCCTTTGTCTCAGCTGCAGCTCCCACTTTTTCTTATGGTAACGCAGCCACACAAGACACTCCTCCTGCATAACAACACAGTTGTTAAAAGAAAAAATGCTTTTTCCTTTCTGAAATCAGCACCGTTTCACTCCAGTTTCCTACCCGTGTTCTTCCCCTGGTTGGGGGAGGTCCCAGGATTTCTCTCCAGGACTGCGTAAGCTCAACGTCCTGAGATGCCGTCTGGCTGTCGCCCCCCTGTGAGTCCCGCTTTCGCTTGGTGCTGATGAGAATGGCTGGCTGCAGGGGCCTGGGTGGCATCCCAAAGTCCTCAATGTCTGCAGCCTGGCCTGCTTGAAGAGGCTGATGGGCCACCTGAGACGGATGGAGAGAACGTGTATAGAGTAGCATCAGTGCGGGCTTGTGCGTGGAGCCACCATGCTTCAGTCGGGTTGCCGGGTCTAACCTACCTGTCTCTTCCCCTCACTGGTAAACAGTTCGCTGATTTTCTTTTGTTTGTAGATGTCATTTTTCTCCAAGAGTTTCTTGTGTAGCCAGTCAGGATGCCTCACTCTTGGAACTGGATTCTTCACCTGATGAGGAGGAAAAGTTATAAAATCCACATCCACATGAACTTTTTCCCAAAAAACTGATCAAAGTTAATGTATAACCGGTATAACCTAACCTGTTGCAGAGCTGCAGGGATGGTGATGATCTTCTGGATTGCACTACCCAACCTCTCTATGTAATAGCTCCAATCAAGAATCTGGAAAAGTCCAAAACAAATACATGCAAAATAGTTATTGAAATGGACCCAACCCCTGTCCTGTGCTTGACGGCCAGTATTTGGTGTCTGAAATGTTTATAAAACACCAAAACAACATGACAATGCCACTTTGTTTGGAGTAACCAAAGTTTGAAATTACCACCTCAGTGTCTGCGGTCTACACCCGTTTATATAGCCGTCTGTAGTAACTAACCATGCATCAGTCAGATCTACATAGAACTCTTAGTTCTCCTGCTCATGGAGAGTTAACATCAATATATCTGGTCTTTTGTACCTTTTCCTCTACCCGGCTGGCCTTCGGCAGGAGGGTCCCCCCTTATGACCCTGGTCCTGCTCAAGGTTTCTTTCCTTCTAAAAGGGGAGTTTTTCCTTCCCACTGTTTGGTTTAAGGTTTTTCTCCCACCAGGGGAGTTTTTACCTTTTATCTTTGCCATTGTTTAATTAATAATTGCTTGAGGGCCATGTTCTGGGTTTCTGCACCTAGAGACAACTTGTATTGTAATAGATGCTACATAAATCACTTCTAAAATTGAATTGAAACAAGGAAATCTGGCTTCTAATTTGTTTTGTTTTTTTAACCTTTCCCCCAAAATTTGGAAAACGTATTTTTTTCCACATATCATTTAAAGCACAATCTGTAGCTGCAGCATTTCCACTTGAAAACACATCTGGAACCCATGACCAAACTAAAGAAGACAGAAATGCAGGTGATTTAAAAAAAAAAAAAAAAAAAAAAACTGTAAGACTCACAGAGCGGATGTCCAGGTCGTGCAGGCTCGGCATCTTTAACCACTTGCGAAGGAAATGCTTCTTTACACTGGGCTCTGCTTGGAAAATGGCCAGAGGGATGGCCCTGATGGAAAGAGACACAGATCTGTTAGTATCAAATGCAAATTCCACTATTATTACAAAGCAATTGTTCCTCACATTCATTGGGGGAGAAAAGCATTTTATATCAAAATGCCAGAAAATCTATCCAATACATCATTGTAATAGCGTGTCCATATGTTGATACAAAGGTAGAACCATGTTGCAAATGGCTTTTAAAGTGTACTAAAATAACATTTATTGTTTTACAGCTATTCCCTCACCTTTCTGTGACGGGGGAGCCCTCAGGTTTTCGCGAGATAACGTAACGACAGCTTAGACCTTTATCTTTAACCATCTGGTCTCCCAGGAACTCGGCCAGTCTCTTAGCTGTGCTGATGGACGTGGACTTCAGCTCTCCGTAGTCCTCAAGTTTTCTGGACATTGAACGATTCTCCGAAATCAGTTCAAACAGTTCTGCATCCGGCATGTTGGCAGCCTGGAAAACCACAGAAATTATTCAACTGTTTAAGACGAAAATAAGCAAAAGAATGGGAGTTTTTATATATTTTTGGTTTTGTTTTTATTTTTATTTTTTTTTTTTACATGACAACAAAGTAATATTACACAGCACAAACTTGAAGTATAATAAAAAAAAAAAACTACCATGTTCCAGCATTATATTCTACTGTAGATATTTACCTTGCTGTAAAGCACGTCCAGCCAGTAGTCGGCCACTTTGGCCACAGAGTCATAGACCTCTTCCAAAGTGGTACCTTTGAGAAAAGCCTCAAACACAGACGACTGGAAAATCTTAATGAGCTGGAGCTCCCCTCTTCTCTTCACTTCAAAACCTTTGAGCTCAGCAAGAGAGCCATCTTCATTAAACACAGCGTACCTAAAAACAAACAGGGAGACCTTAAATCCTTATTATTATTCTTATTTTTACATCAGCTTTTGATGGATCCCCTAACATGAGGCAAAACACTTTAATAAAGAAGGCCGAAAAGTAATTTAATGTTGGTGTACCTCTTCTTCAGCTTCTTGCCTTCCTCTTTGGAAGCAGGCAGGATCATCGCAAGGTACGGTCCGTCCACCTCAAAGAAGATGCTGTTCTCCGCCCTGATGTTGTATGTTAGCGACCCGGGGTCCACCAGCTCATGGTACTGGTCGTTGGTGAATCCCTCTTTCACCAAGATGTTAAGTATCGCTCCCGGGTAAGAAATGGTCACCTTGGGTTTCTTCTCATTGCTGGTTTTTACCACAAAGTTCTCAGGAAAGGTGTTGGGCAGGACACACCAGATACCATCAGTGTCCAACTCCAGGGGCCTCCTGAGTCATGAATAACAAGTGGAATGTGTGACAAAGGGAGTGTTTGCTTTATTTTATTTTCACAATTAAATTACCTCACCATGTCTAATTTGGCAGCGTTTTATAAACTGTAAATGTTTCGAGGCAAACGTCAAGATGTAATAGATGGATTCACGTCCATGTGTTGCCAAGAATGTGCAGACAAAACACTAGCAGCAGTAACATGTCACCAGTTACATTATCTGTATGAAACTCACCCAATTTGTTCAATTAGCTCTCTGGCCTGAGTGATGATGTTGGCTCCGGTAAAGCACACTATACCAGCCATTTCCATGGAGTACCAGCGGGCCCTGACAGAGGCACAAAGACCGATCAGCTCAGCAGCACTCACTCACGGACTGACTGAGATCACAGCGGCAGGACGCTTCAGAGCTCAAATAACAGACATTAACTCTCACCCTTTCCTCATGACGTAGCCGTAGAAGGAGTTGAGAATACACTTGTGAGCCAGCTGAAGAGACTCGTACAGGATCTCCATGTTTTTGCAGCGCTTCACCTCAGCAGCGTCTCCGCTTTCCTGGGCTGCCGACAATTTCTTTTTCCACACCTTCAACAAAGGCAGCACAAAAGTAAGGAGTGCAGCAAATAACACTGATGTGCAATTTCAAATATGTGTTTAAAAGGCTAATAAAACCTGGGAAATATTAAATAAAAAACACAAAACAAAAAAAGAAACCACACACACACACACACACATACACACCTTGTGAAGTCCTTTGAATTCGTAACGTCGATCCCTGAAAGCTCTGACAGTGTCAACATAAAAGGAGTTTTCTCTCTGACAGATGGTGGTAACCCGCTCCTCCCGCTTGGTGACGTGTGTTTTCTTATACGCCTTCTTACAATAGTCTGACAAAAAAGAAGAAGAAAAAAGTCAACTGTGCTTTGGCAAAACTGTAATTAAGAATACAGTGAGGAAGCCCAGAGCCCAGAAGAGGCAGTACCTGCCAGACGTTTCTTCTCATGCTTGGCCTGCTCCTCCCTGTTGAGAGTGTGAAAGGCCCGAGGAGGTCCGTTGGGGAAAAACGGCGGGAACTTTTCAGACTCGAGTTGCTGCTGGATGCGGTGGAACTCACTCCGACTTGCAGGCACTATTTTTAGATGCAGACAGATTAAAATCAAAGAGACATCAACCTTTTTTTTTTTTTTAAATAACATTTCCAACAGACTGCACAAACAGGAAGCTGCCTTACTGATTTCTCCTCTCCACTGCCAGGCCATACTCCTCTGACAGGTGGCGCCAGGCTTGTTGAAGTCACAGGCAGCACATGTGGCCTCATCAACCATAGCTGATGGCTTAGAAAGAAAAAAAAAACAATGAAAAAGAAAAGATGAGGACAAACACATACAGTATCCATCTCTACCATACTGTCTCTTTTGAATCCCACAGTTTACCTGCAAACGGTTGGTGAGAATAATATTAGGGTACATCGCGCCGACGTCAAGATGGTAGATGAGGGGACATTCAATCCTGTTTGGAACCTCCTTCAAGGAAGTCAGCTTCTTTTTGATTTCATCACAAACCTGACAGAATGTGGAGATGTTTCATGAAATTGATACAACTCTTGTGAGTCACAAAAAAAATTAAAGAAGCCTGAGGAAAAAAAAACAAACAGTCAACAAACCTCATTAAAGTTGGTAACTTGCTCCAGGGGAAGTTTCTCCTCTTCCTCGATGGCGTGACGCATCGTTCCCTCAACTCTTTGCAAGAGGAAGTCAAATGCAGCCGGGTTCTGTTAACACATCGGACCAAAGGCTCACATTTAAAAAGTTAAAAGATGATGAAGAAGTAGCGCAGGGAGGAATTTAGGCTCCACTGATACCATTTTAAAACGACAGGGGATGTCACTGCGAAACACTCCTGACTCCAGCGCCTCCACGTGTCCGCCCACGTAGGTCTCGGAGTCCATGACGTGACCGTCGTCTGTAAGTTTGTTGAAGACCTGCTCCTGCTTGTTGGGGAAGATGATGTTGGCGTGGAAGGCCTGCACCATGAGCAGGGCTTCACACAGAGTCCCAGAACCTTTACGCAGCACCTGTTAACAGGAGAAAAATGTAATAAAAGTCATTATTAACGCTTGAAACGGACAGGTTTTCTGGATTCAAGTCATCTTTTACGACACAGGCCTGCACAAACCTCATCGGGTTCCATGGGGATGATGGTACACAGCGCGAAGATAAAAGGGTGAACATACTTCATGTACAGGTAATATGTGGCGACGGCATCGGACACAGAGTAGGTTGCTAGGGTCTGAGAGGCAGAGTGACAAAATAAAGTCAAAATCAGTTAGAATATTCCTTTGTTAAAGTGTATGATGGAAGCCGGTTTGTGTACCTGTGGTTCTTCAGTTGCCATGCGGCACATCTCTTCGGGGTCCAGCTCCACGGGGTCGTAGCCCAGCTTGGCCTTTGCTGCTGCCTTCAGGTTGTGACTCCCCACAGGCAAGTAGCTGTCTCTCTTTACCCACCTGACACACGCAGGAGAAGAATGTCCAAGGAATTACTTTAGATGCTCATATAATAAGAGGTGAAACTATGTCAATAACGTTTTCCCACCTCAGACAGTCCATGTGGATGGCTTGGCTGGACTTGTACTCTCCTTGGTTGTCCTTCTGGAAACCAATCTCCTTGTACATGTTTAGTCCATGAACCGCAGCCCTGGTCTCCACAAAAGGCCTGGGGAAACACCAGAGTTTTAAAATTTAAAAAGAAGAGTCGTTACAAAAGTTAGCTTTATGTTTGCTTGATATTGGTTAATTCCCTGAATCCGACAATAAAAATGTAACATAGCATAGGTAGTTTTTTTTGTTCTTTGGTTTCATTTGTAAGAATATTTTGCAGTCATCTAATTCAACAAGGGCACACCTTTTTTTTTTTTTTTAAAGTAAAAACAAACCAAAAAAAACTGTTACAGATTTTGTTATTTTGCCACTTATTCTAAGGGATGTTTTTTTTTTTATTTACATTTAACATGTCATTCTTTGTAAATATCAAAATATGAACTCACCAATCAAAAAAGTCTCCATTGTAGGTTACAAAGATGTTTGGTTGGGTTTCATGAACGTGATCAAACCACCTCTTGATGAGGCCCGCCTGCAGCCAAAGACATGTAACAACGTGTTATTACACTGACACAATATGTTGCAAATACATGTTGGCATATCTAAAGGAAGAGCTACAAACCTCATCATCCTCATTGAAAACTGTAAAAGGCCCTTCATATTCAGGTTTGGGAGTGAACTCAAAATCCTCAATGTCCTCAGAGACAATCTCTCTGTTTGTGATTAGGAAACCCTGTAGGTACAAATGGCTGTTGGTTAAACTGACGCAAATAACATGAATTGACGCATAAGCTCGGAAGTTACATGAACCACACCTGTCCATCTATCTGGTAGGAGATCATCATTATCTGATCTGACTCTGCATCCGGGAATTTCAGAGGAAGTTTGGTGGTCTCAATGTCAAAGGCCAAAACAACAGGGTCCTACAAGAAAGAATGAGTTAAACAGTGATTTACTCAAAGCTCTGATGTACTATACTCTAATCCTAAAAGTATGAGTGAGTGACTATTATTTTATACAATAAACACGTTATCGTACCGGCCGCTCCACAAGGTCATCTCTCCGAACGATCTCTGGTGGATAAGCACTGCCTCGGTATCGAACATTGTACCAGTGAGCCTGAGAAAGGAAAAGCCAGCAGAGGTTAGAGCACGATGCTCAGTGTCAAAGATACATTTCTGAAACGCATGCATAAGACAAAAATATTCTTACGACATGGATCTTGAGGTCTATGGACACTCGCACGTGGTAAGGCACATCGTACTCTCTCATGTCCACGATGTTGTCTAACTGATCTGAGATACTCTTTGACGTCCTATCTTCATCTGCTGGAGTCACACTGCCCCCTGAAAGAGCACTTTTAAAAACAACAAGAACGTTAGCAGGAGCCTTTCAGGGACCTGATGGGATGCCAGGGTTGTTGTTACCTTGACAACATAGAGGTGTAGGCATCGTTGGACTGTTCCCTCTCTCTGTTCTTACGCACGGCTGGAGAAATCTCACGCTTGACTTTCATGAGCTCTTCCAGGGTGCTGAACGACAGCTTGATGTAGCTTCTCTTCAGGCCCACGAGATGGTTTGGCTGGGGAGAGCAAGCTGTTGTTCTCAAATGTTCTGGTTTTTAATCACACGAGACTGTATGACTCACTTTTGCTATCAAAAAATGCACTAAAGCCAAAGCACTCACCAGGTCCAGGTCCTCTTTTGGGAGGATTTCAAGCTTTGCCACCTTTCCTTGGAACTTCTTTGACAAGTATGAAATGACCTCCCTCTCACAGTTCTGAAAATAACATCACTTTGTTATTTTTAAGCAATTATTACGACAAGAAGCTCAATGTAGTCAATGGCTTACCTTTTTAGTAGCAATGTAAAAATAAGGCTTGAATGGAAGAGCCACCTGCAGAAAGCAAATACCACGATGAAGTTGTCAGGAGGTGTAGTCGTGAATGTGTGTAATATTCTGAACATACACAGACCTTGAATCTGCTTCCATCCTCCTGAATGAAATAGTAGTCCACGGCACTGATCATCCTCTTGTCTTCATCCAAGATCTCTGCCTGCAAACGCAGACGAGCAAAACCTGATTAGTGTATCCTGCAAATGTCAGCTTGATCAACCTCACGGTGCGTGATTTTACAGGATGCATGTTGATCAGCCAGCCCGTCTTCTCCCCCGGCTCCCTGATCCTGTCGAAGCCGAAGCGGGCGTCCATGGCGTCGGTGAACTGGCTGCGCTCCAGCCGCTTCAGGGCGGAGGAGGAATCATCCCTGGTTCAAACATACAAACATTAAACTCTCAAATCCCCACTGTCATCCACTCACATGCTTCACAAGTTTAGTTTAGTTTAGTTTAGTTTATTTGCATATAGAAATATACAACAGCTTTAAAAGTGCAGACGAATAGTATGTAGAAAAAAAAAAAGGAAATAAAAAAAAGAAATACTATACAACAGAAAATGTGCGGGAGGAACCAAAAAAACCCATAAGGACTTGTCGAGTGGTCCTCCTATAATGAAACAAACAATATCTACAGAAATATGTAAAACATAGGACAACTAAGGAAAATAAGCTAAATTACTAGAAAACAAAAACAGGAATCTGATGAGGGCGTGCAGAGAAAAACTGGAAATGAATGGTTAAGCTTTGCTAAGTTGGTCTAGCAAATTTGTTTTTTGAAATTATTTGTACTCGAGCATTCTCTAATATGGTGTGGTAAGGTGTTTCAATAAAGAGGACCTCTGAATCTAATTAAAAAATTAAAATTGGGAAAAAGTAGACCTGAAAAGGGTTGGATGGAGATTGTTTGCAGACCTAGTATTGAAGTGATGAATTTGGGAATTGAATTGAAATAAAGAATGAAAACAGTTTGGAAGTAATTTGTGAATGGATTGATAGACAAAAAGACAAATCTGAAAAACATTTACAGCAAAAATAGGGAGAATACTTAGGGATTGGAACAATGGGGTGGATCTAGTAAGACTCTTGGAAAATGTAGTCATTTTGATAAAACGTTTTTGCAGGATAAAGATACAGTTGAGGTTGCTCATGAAGGTACTTGCCCAAATGACATTTCAGTATGAAATATAAGGATAAATCATAGTATAATATAAATTAATACAGATTTTTCTTGGTAATAGATACCGTATACGTCTGATTACTGCAATATTCTTTGCAATCTTGTTCGAGATGAGTGCAGATGGGTCACTGTGAGAGAACTTACTGGTTTTCCTGATCTCCTCCACTTTGTCCCCGGTCCGACTTATACCGTCCGCTGTTTTGTAAAACCATCTTCTACAGCTTTTTTTTCCAAGATTCGCTGAAGTGTAATGAATTAAATAACCGCCAAGTTCTTTAAAAACAGAGCACAATGCCACATTTCTGATAATTTTGCACTTATTTCCTCCGGTGGTGTCTGTCAAATCCTCCGACACGACTTGTTTTCTTATTTTGGCGCGTTCCGGCAGCTGCCGCGAGACCCGCGCTAAACCCGGAAGAGAGGAGATCGTTTATTAGAGAGATGTGTTACTCTGCTCAGCTTCATGTCGCCATGTAATAACAAATAAAATAAAAGCCTTTAAATAACGTAAAATACTCATATTAAAGGTAATTTACAATTTCCATTATTTTATTTTATTTTTTCGAAAAATTTGTTTTATTATTATTGTTTTATCAGCTACACCTTTAGATTGGGCTGTGAAAATATACAGTAAATGTTGGGGACCACTGATGTAAGGGACGCAAAAGTTTAAATACTGTCCACACATTACTGCAAGACAAGTCCAAACGATCCAAACACATTTTCAAGAGCCAAATAACAAATAAAATATGGCCAAATAACTGCAGTGTGTCGGCGTAAATATGCACTACTGAACAAAATATAAATCAATAAATATAATGTGCCGGTATTCTCATTCTCATCCTTACAACATTTTGAGACAGCAATGGGTTGGTTATATCAGGGAGGAAAGGTAATGGACACATATATACAAGCAGAATTAGCAAACAAAGAAGAATGTACACATGTATGCATGTAGGTGTGTGTGTGTCGGTATGAACATATGCATGGATAGTATGTATAATTTGATGTATAGACACGATACACATGCTTGAGATGAAATGACAACCTAAATTGGTTTTGTCAGTTTCTTTAGCATCTTTTCACTTTCTGTTTTCAAAGCTATCATTATTATTATTATCATTATTATTACTATTATTACAGTTATTACAGCTATTATTATTATTATTATTATTATTATTATTATTATTATTATTATTATTATTATTATTATTATTATTATTATTATTATTATTATTATTATCAACATCATCATCATCATCATCATCATGATCATCATCATCATCATCATCATCATCATCATCATCATCATCACCATCATCATCACCATCATCATCATCATCATCATCATCATCAACATCATCATCATCATCATCATCATCATCATCACCATCATCATCACCATCATCATCATCATCATCATCATCATCACCATCATCATCATCATTATTATTATTATTATTATTATTATTATTATTATTATTATTATTATTATTATTATTATTATTATTATTATTATTTTGTGTAACCTCATGATACTTCATTTGTTCTTTTTGCATATTCCATTATGTTAAAAGGTGGGCAAAATAAGCTTTATGCTTCAAGCCCAGACCTTTTCGGTCAAAATAATTACAATGTTGACCAGGGAAAAAAACCTGTAGATGTTTGTTATCTTGCTTGTTGATTTTTATGCTTGTGATTGACCGAAATAAAGATGAACTAACTAACTAACATATTACTGTTTTGAGTATTTAATCTAGTATCAAACTAATTATCAAAATTTTAATTGAACTCAACAGCTGGAAAATATAAATCATGAAAAAGATTGCAGATGAAAGTTCTTCTCTTTCCTCCATCTTTGTGTGATCTTTGTCCCTGTCCCTGGGAGGAGCATGGATGTATTATATTAACGGGGAGGAGTGTGGAAGTCCCTCCTCCTCCTCCAGGGACATGTTTACTATCGCTCCAGGCGGAAGGAGGTGTGTGGACGGCCGTGGGAGGATGACAGGACTGTTGCTGCTGCTGGTAGGTGGTTTTCACATTTGCTGCTGCAGCCGGCTTGGAAACGACTAACACAACGAAGGTGTTACCAGCGGTGCATTTAAAGCGGATTATGACTCCTTCTCACCCTCCATGTCACATAGAAAAAGTAATTCCAAGTCATAACCTGTTTTAATGGACACAACTTGACCTTTAAAAACAGCCCTAATATAATATAATGTTGATACAGTTTTTGTTGACATGTAACAGAGTATTGATCCTCTGAAAGTTATTTCTTTCTTTCTTTTGTTAATACTCTTGAGAGATTTGATACATTTGTGGATTTGCGTGATCAATTTCAGTTTCCTGCTTATATGTCTGTGACATTTTGTGTGCATTTGCCTGAGAGTTGAAGTGCACATGGGCATTCAGTCATTTCTCATTAACTTCATATTCTCCTTTGTTTGCCAAAGGAATCTCACTGGTGTCAAACAGTGGAAGTATAGCCTATATGGCTTTATTTTCACACTTATTAACATATGACGTTTGAAACAGATAGATCGGTAGATGGATACTTGATTAATCCAGAGGGAAAAAAACTAAGGTTAAATAATTTATTTTTAAAAGTTCTTTGCATGGTGAAAAATTATGGCTCAAATTGCCTCCACTGGACAAATAATTGCTTGTATCTCTTCCATGTGCATGGCGTGTTAATAGATATTTGTTTTTACTTTGACATTTACTTATAGACTGGCATAAGAAATCCATACATGTTTCGCCTAAAGTGCAGAGTAATACCTCCTTCATGTAGGTTTCTGTACTTTGATATAGGTTGTTAATATTTGTCCACACTGGCTGTGAGGATGTTTGCTCCTTCCCTTCAGTTTAGCTTGTCCTCTTTCCCTTAGTGTTGACCTTTAGCCCATATCTCCAAGCCCCACCTGTCTCTGATGTCAGCTGGTCCAGCAGCCTGTTTACAGGACCCTGTCTGGGAAACGTCTCCTGCCAGGTCGTGCTGGCTCAGTGAGCTGCATATCTCTGCTAATTATAAAAAAACTAAAACTGTGCTAATTTATATAATTATTCATATGAACTGCACTAATAGCAAAATGTAATCTGATCTTTATCTCAATTTATCCTGAGTTCTTGTGTTTCAAGAGGGAAGATCACCTTCACACAAAGATATTCAGAATATAATAGTAAAAGCATACAGTTGCTACACAGAATCATGTTTTGTCAGTTTAGTTTACTGGAAGTCAGAACAAGGACACAGCACATTACAGCTATAGACTAACCAATTCTGCATGTTTGAAGTCGATATTGATATTAGCTCATTTGCTTCTTTTTTTTTCTCTGTATTTTACCCACAAGTTTGCATTTTCTTATGTAGTCAGAGACATGCAGCGTACGATTGTTAAAGGTGCTCAAGGATTGAAAAACTGACTTTGAATAATTTCACGCATGAACTTTACAAGATCTGCTACCCAATTAATACCATGAGACTTGTAACAAAACATTCTTTTGTGAGTGTAAAACTTAATATTCTCATTCAATACTCTTATTGCTATTTAAAACATCATAGAAACGAGAACTGGAAATCTCCTTTATTCATTTATACACCAATTTAGTACACTGTTTCCAACTGAAACCATGAAAATGTTTGGGCACTAAAAGAAAAAAAATGCTTTTATTTGATAGGGACAATGCAGTAGACATAGAGTCAACAAATGAATCTGATGTGCTGCATATACAGCTAATTTTCAGTTTCTTTTAGTTGTAGCCAAACACTACAAAATAACATTTTCCCAAGGAAAAGCCATAGGAAAAGCCATAGACAGATAGTTAAGGCAGCTGTTTCCTCAATAAGCTTAAATGATAATTTTTAGGAACAGTGGACATCAAGTACACAAAGTTAGATTGCAAAAATAAATGAAAAAATGGAAATAAATACACACAAATAACAAATAACACACAAATAACACACAAATCTGTTGTCTTCAGTGCCCTATCCTACTGAGAAATTTCAGTCGGATAGAATCCCCCCTGCACGCACGCACACACACATCCCACCACCACACTGGGAATTCACCATCAGATGTTCAGAAACAAAAATCTGAATACCCTGATGAATTTTCATCCTCATGACTCTTGAATTTTAAATACAAATTTTGCCTACAAATATAAAAATATTTGTTTGTGGTGAAAATGTTTGAACTTGTGTTGCAGCCAGTAATGAGAGATATGCTGAAGAAATATGCATTTGTATAATAGTAATAATAGCAATGCACAGTTTTTCTGAATGTTAAAGGGAGGAAATGTATCCATCATTTTAGTTGCCTCACTTCAGATAAAAGAAATATTGCTGTCATGTGCCGCTTGAATGATTTTGTCCGCCCTCTTCTTGTTGCAGTCTCTGGAGGATGTCTGCGAATGCCTCTGTTTGCAGCTTTGGGATTGATCTTGTGGATTGTATTACTATTGTGGAGAATTAATACCAAGACAGCAGCAATGCCTTTAAAAGGAGAAGAAACTCCACCTCTCTGTGGCCTAGCTCCACTTGAGGAAGATGCATCCACTACTCGCACCCCTCCTCAAGCCAGCCAACATTCCCAGTTAACGGTGGCTGCAACTTCAACATGCAATGAGCCAAGCAACTTTCTGGCCAGTGATGGGTCTGCAAGTCTTGGAGTCAAAACAGTGGAGTGTGATCCATCACAGGCTTCCACTGAGGTCACAAAGAATCCCTGCAAAGCAAGAACACCGATGCTCAGCTCAGGGCCCGAGGAGAGGAAGCGTCTTAAATTCATTCTTGGTGCATCAGAGGATTACTCCTCAGACGATGAAGTTCTGACAACGAAACCTCCAAGCGGAGCATGTCAGTCACCAGTTTCCCTCATTAAATCTTCCACAGAGCAGACACCCCCCGAAGTGTCACCACCCAGCTCTTCAATCATCAAGTAAGCCTCTGCTTCTATTTAAATACATTTAGTGTCTGCTGATGAAAGTCAGGCATGATTTCGTCTCGCTGTCATGTGACTTCATATAGGTCAAAAGCTTTTGAAGCGCTAAAGCTTCTCACTTATTTCTAATGGCAGTCAAGACAAATAATGTAGGGTGGAGAGTTTGTCCGATGTAATTCTGTGGATGGCTGCTAAGGTGCTGTAATACACCTTCTCCGAGAGTTATCACCTGACTGCGTAGAGATGTGTTATTGTGTTCTGCCAAACATCTCAGCTCTATTATTGGAACAAGAGCTTCAGCCAGTGACTTTGAACACTGGAGGTGGTGTGACTTAGGTCACAACGCAGAAAACAATTCTCAAAAGGTTTTACTTTCTACTTTTCTACTCTACTTTTTGGAACACCGGCAAGATGGCATTCGGAATGGTAGAGAGGTCAGAGGAGTTATTTAGTGCACATCGTTTGATTTATGTAAAAGCTGTATGTGCTGGCACAACTTGTCGGATTAATCATGTGGTTGAGTAGGTAAGCAAATTCCTTCTGCAAGAATACTAGCATTAAAAGTGATTTCTTGTAGTTTACATTTTTCTAATAATGAAAAATAATTAATGTAAAATAAATGTGTGTATGCATGACGATGTTATCCTTCTGATACTGAAACATGATGACGGAATGCTTTGTTTAAGAGTTGAAGTGGAACAAAAATAGTATTGTATGTTTTGTGTATCACATATTTGAATCTTTTAGATTATTTTATGTGAATACACTAGGATTTGTGAATTTTTTTTTTGTTTCTTTAAGAATGAAGAAATAATTTCCAATGTCCTAGAACATAATGTAGGCTACTAGTCACACTTTGGCCATTGCACTTGCACAGCTGTTTTTAGTTGTAAAGACCTCAAAAGTAAATGTAAATCAGTTACAGCTGAAATCTACAAGTACAAATCAAATCTTCAAGGTTTGGAGCATCATTTTAACAGTAATTTAAAATGGAACGCTGTGATTTCTAATAATTTAGATATTTAAATACCAAATTAAACCCAAACAGAACAGAGACAAGATATCATTTAGCATGTGAAAATACAGGCTCATATTTATATTTATTTTCGAAAGCTGTACACAGAGTTATGTGTGTGTGTACATATCATTTGTGTGTATGTATGTATGTATATATATATATATATATATATATATATATATATATATATATATATATATATATATATATATATATTATATTATATTATATTATATTATATGGAATTGTTCATTGCAAAACTACTTGGTGACATGTTTGCTGATAAAAATGGCTACATGTCTGTAATGGTTTAATAATCTGAAATTTGCCCTCATTTCAGCAGAAATTCATGTTAGGAATAAAGGAAATGTTGCATATGAGCAGTACTTCCTAAAGCAAACAAGTATGTAGCCAACGACATATACATGTTTTCTTAATATTATTTCTTTTTTAATATAAATTACTATAATCAATGCCACTATGGTGGTATTCTGACTACCTTAAAGACAAACTTTAAGTTATTAGAAAACAGGATATTCACTCATCTCAAACCAGAATTCCTTTTACAAGCTTTGATGAGATGTATTTTACTATTATAATATTTAGAGCTTGCCCAATAGAGAATTTGTAAGATGATAGTGATATTTAGTGATGTAAAACACTTCAAAAAAAAAAAACATAAACAGATGTCTCTACCATTTGTCCAATTTATGAGTCACTAATACATATAACAGTGAAGTTTAAATTAAACTTATTTTATTTTCATGACAAATATAAGTTGGAACACCAAAATATAAAAGTCCTGTTTGTGTAAAGTTTTTAAACCGTGTTTTTTGCTGCAGATTGCCCACTGTTGGACAAAATGCAACGTTAACATTTCTGGCTATAGGATGTTTTTGTTTTTTTGCTTCTCATCTTTCTTTTTTAAATTTGAATTTAAATGATATTGCTGCATTGATACTGATAAACTGGTAGTTTGGTAATATTGCAATTAGGGAATACTTTAATTTAGGCCTTCCAGTAGATTTAATGATTTTATTGTACTCTTTCATCATCATTTAAAAAAAAAGAAATAAAAACAAAGGAGATTTTTGTGGATTCAAGCTTTGGATTTTGACTATCTCTGCTTTTCATTTTGAAACTAGACACATGGAGTCATGGAAAGCTCTGATAAAAGGCATACAAACAGTGAAATTTAACAAGTTTTATCCTTTACTTTTTAAAATTAAATAAACTAAAACAAATGAATAAATACATGACAATAATAATAATATATTGATAAAACATCATGCTACACCTAAGACAAGACCGTAACTCCAAATGACTACTGAAATAATAAATCAAGTGAAGACTTTTTTCATAGACTTACATACAGTTGGACTAATCAGACCTAAAGGCTGATTAGTGAATGGTGTTTACTGTTGTGATAACAAAGCTGTAAGAATCACTGAAAGGAAACAAGTAACAACATTGTTAGTACAGGTAGGTTTGCCTTAATTTCATGGCCTAGTGTTGTTTGTCAAAGCCAAGTAATCAGTAATGTTAAACACAGCCCAGAATATACCAGATCAACCCGTCAAATCTTAGAGTGGGCCGTATTAAATGTTCAATATAAGCAGTACTCGAGTTGTAAAAAAAAAATCAGGGGGGATGGTGGATTTTATCATATGGGGACAGATAATTTGTGCTGATTACAGATAATATAATATATTACAAATAATAGCACTGACCAAAACACCTGCAGAAATACTGCAGGAATGACATAGCAGCAGTTAAATGCAGCCTTCTGTAAGCTTTAAATATACACTGGGCTTACATCAAATACATCAAAACACAACAATAAAAAACAGTTTTCTGAACTTATCAATATAACTCTGTCCTTCACAGGATAAGTAAAATGGATCACTGCAAAAACTCAAAATCTTAACAAGAATATTTGTCTTATTTCTAGTTAAAATGTCTCATTTTAAATTTAACATTTTAAATTACAAATTACTCCTAAAAAGTACTCAATTACAGTAACGTGAGTAAATGTACTTTGTTACTTTCCACCCCTGCATTTATGACTGTCATGTAGCTCTTCAGAAACGAGTTTTCTCCTGTCTGTGATCCAGGGCAGCTCACATCTGTAAACATCCAGCTGTTTGCAGCGGATGTGAAGGTTTGCTGCCCGTGTGGGAGGAGTAACGCCTGAATTATGGTTCTGCGTTAAATCGACGCAGAGCCTACGCCGTAGGGCACGGTGTACCTACGGCGTAGGGTACGCGGCGACGCGCACCGTATGGTGCGTGTCGCCGCGTACTCTACGCCGTAGGCTCTGCGTTGGTGTAACGCGGAACCATAAACCAGCCTTAACGGAGCAGTCAGGAAGAGCGGTGCAGAGACTCAACAGTTGCTCATGTCTCATTACTAGTCGCACTGAGGCAGCAAAGCAACGTAGCACTACACAATAATGGTGTTCAATGGAGACAAATAACTTATTTCCTTATCTCCAAAGGTGAGTCCTGGAGAGAAAGTTGATGTCGCCGGTGTTTAGGTATGCGGACGGTAGCTTTATGTTATGGCAACCATAGACATACATACATGTCTACATGTCTATGATGGCAAGTGGTTAGTATTAAAAAGCGACGGAAAGTTGTCGCTGGGTTTTGAAAAAGGACCTTTTTATGGTTTCTGCAGAGGTTTGTGAGCGGTCAGCACTGTTTTGTGCAGAGCTGCGTGTTGAGGAAGCACCAACCAAACACCAGCAGGGTGGCAGGCAGGGTTTCTGCAAAAACACAACATGTTTTAGCACAAGCTTGGTTATAATTAGATTTTTATTGTTCATTAAAGCATGCTAATTTTTAAATGATCCCCTGGCCGATCATGCCTCTTGTCCTGGATAAAGAGCAGACAGGAGAAGACACAGATCCAGATAGGCTTATCAGCCACTAGTTAAGTTGCTTGTATTTCCTCACTGAGCTGTACAGTACAACAGTTAAAGTTCACACTTCACAGACAAAACTGCACTCCAGCTTTGCAGTGATACTCACTGACACAGGCGTTTATATTCAAGGAAACTGAAGCAGATAAACAAGACTGGAGGGATCTAATTATTATGGTACGTACTTGAAATGTTCAGGGTTTGACTTTCAGTCAAGTTGTGTATTTCCAAATATGGAAAAATATTTAGCCTGTTTGGTCCTTATCAGTGTTCCAGCGTGTTGTAATACTGCTGGTGTGGATGTGCTGTGCCATGATTTCAAAAGGCAGTTTTCAACGGTTACTCCTCCACTTTTGAAGGAATCAATATGGAATCAGAACCTGATTAAACGATCCATAAATTTTCATGCATCGATGTAAGTAATAATAAAATAATAAAAATAAAGGCAATAAGTGACACTGCAGACACTGCTACTGGGACACCTGGAATAATATATTGCTTATTTTATCTATGTAATGTTGAAAAATAATTTTTAATTGTGGATTTTAAAGGGTTATTCCCAATTAATAACATAGTGTTTCAAAGTAATCTCATCATAGGAAGGGAAATAATAAACAATAATAACATAACAAGTTGATGTCAAACTGATTGTATATCAATGCTGTTTTTTTTGTTGTTGTCAAAACTAAAATATTTCATCAGCTACACATGTGCAATCTCCTGGAAAAGCTAGAACCTGTAATAAAGAGAGTCTGCTTAAATGCATCATCCTGTGAAAAGGTTTATTTATTTTTATTGACTCTACAATCTTAATCGTTAGATTTAAAAGACATAACAGCAGATTTGGCTTAGTTTCTTTTGCCAGTAGTTTGTTAAGAAGTTTATTTTTAAAGACAATGTCACAAATAAAGGGGCTTTGTTGTCTCTTTGACTGTTACACGCTGAGGCTGAACTTTGGATTTTGATTATCAGAGTCATAATTCACTTACTGATGTCATTTGATCTGCAAACAACCTCTGGTTGACACTGTTGCAGGGGTGTTTCCCTCATTAGTTTTAGAAAAACATTATGGTCTGATTCTATTGAGTTTGCTTTAGTCTGACATTATGGATAGTCATATGGAGCCTGGGATTTCTGTTGTTTTTTTTTGAATGGTTGTTGCATCTAGTTAACAAAACAGAATACAAAAAGAATACAAGCAGGGGATTGTGGATGACTAACCATGAGCTTTCCTCTCCAGGCCTAGCATGTCGGGTCTTCACTTGGTGAAAAAAGGACGTGAACACAGAAAGATGGATCTACAGAGGGACTTCACTGTGGCCTCCCCAGCTGAGTTCGTCACAAGATTCGGTGGCACCCGTGTTATAGAAAAGGTAGGAATAATAATCTCCCTTGTTTTTTGAATTCTTACCTCAGTGAATCAGCAACAGTTTTTGAGTTTTATATTTCTACTTGGGCTAAAGGAGTGCTTTTGACCTCTGTTGCAGGTGTTGATAGCTAATAATGGCATTGCAGCAGTGAAATGTATGCGGTCCATCCGCCGATGGTCCTATGAAATGTTTCGAAATGAGAGGACCATTCGCTTTGTGGTCATGGTAACCCCTGAAGACTTGAAAGCTAATGCAGGTAATTTTTTTTTAATCTTTATTTAATTTAATTTAATTTTATTTTATTTTATTTTATTTTATTTTATTTTATTTTATTTTATTTTATTTTATTTTATTTTATTTTATTTTATTTTATTTTATTTTATTTTATTTTATTTCTTGGCACTCATCGTCAAGAGCCTATCTGGCTTAAACCGAGAGAAAAACATTGGAAACTGCGAGGCAGCTGCCTGAAGTTTAAGTTCATGAAGTTTAATTTGTTTCACTCTTCGCTCTACAGAGTACATTAAAATGGCTGATCATTATGTGCCTGTGCCCGGTGGCTCCAACAATAACAACTATGCCAACGTAGAGCTGATTGTAGACATTGCAAAGAGAATACCAGTGCAGGTACATTTTGCAGTTTACCTGTTCTGTCTGGCTTGTAGCCTCTGGGTGAAGATTTTCCATCCTTCACATTTTTATGCCTGTTTAATAAACAACAGTCAAAATTGGTCATGTTTTGTTCTATCCAGGCTGTGTGGGCCGGTTGGGGCCATGCATCTGAAAATCCCAAACTGCCTGAACTCCTGAACAAAGCAGAGATAACATTCTTAGGTACAAACTCTTAAAACATTATTCTGCATTACCTTCACTTGGTTTGCCACATCTCATTATCAACTGACATCTCTCCCAGGGCCGTCCAGTAAAGCCATGTGGGCTTTAGGCGATAAGGTGGCTTCTTCTATTGTGGCCCAGAGTGCTGACATTCCTACGCTACCATGGAGCGGATCAGGTGACTCATCACATGGCCACATTGTATTTTGAGGTCCATGTCATTAGATACAGTATGCCATATGGGCATATTTGATGATGTGTGTTATGTGGTGCGTCATTGTCCTCCAGGCCTGAGAACCGAGTGGACTGAAGAGGACCAAAAAGGTGGCAAAATAATCAGCGTTCCTCCAGAGGTCTACACAAAAGGCTGTGTTCATGATGTAGAGGATGGTCTTGCAGTAAGCCTGTTATACCTCAACACATTTTTTTCTGATGTAATCAAATAAGTAGGTTTTGGTGAATGATATTATGTGTTGTTTCTTTTCAGGGAGCTGAAAGAATAGGTTATCCTGTCGTTATTAAGGCCTCAGAGGGTGGAGGTGGAAAGGGCATCCGAAAGGTTGAAAATTCAGAGGACTTTCCAGGTTTTTTTAGACAGGTTTGTGTTATCAAATGTAATGAAATTCCTATGAAATTTCTTAATTAACACCTTACATTTTGATACAGTTTTGAAAGTATTTTCTGTGTTCTGAGTCCAGGTTCAGGCAGAAGTACCTGGATCACCCATCTTCATCATGCAGCTGGCGCAACATGCCAGACACCTTGAGGTGCAGATACTAGCCGATGAGTATGGAAACGCTATCTCTTTATTTGGACGAGACTGTTCCATCCAGAGAAGGCACCAGAAGATCATAGAGGAGGCTCCCGCCACCATAGCTGACCTCTCAACACTTGAGCAAATGGAGGAGGTCAGTTTGTTTCACTGTATGTTTTTATTTCACTTGCATAACCTCTGCTCTGGTTGAGTCTGGTTTAGTCTCCCCTTCCTCTTTCACCAACATAGTATGCTGTGCGAATGGCCAAGATGGTGGGTTACGTAAGCGCTGGTACTGTGGAATATCTCTACTCGGAAGATGGTAGCTTCCACTTTCTGGAGCTGAATCCTCGTTTGCAGGTGGAACATCCTTGTACAGAGATGATCGGAGATGTCAATTTGCCAGCGGCCCAACTTCAGGTAAATCTCAGTCCGTTGTAGTGTATGATCACAATGTGAGATTGTTGCAAAGTGACGGTAAAAATTTTAACCTAGTATTTCTCGTGATAGATTGGAATGGGCATTCCCCTTTTTAGAATTAAGGACTTGCGATTGCTTTATGGAGAGACTCCATGGGGCGACGCCGCCATTAGCTTTGAGACTTCAAGTTACATTCCCAGTCCACGAGGACACGTAATAGCTGTTCGCATCACCAGTGAGAACCCTGATGAGGTACAGCTTTAGTTTATCAAGACTGAAAACACAAGGGTCTGAATTTGTATCACTAACTGGCTGTTTTTGCGCTTCCTCGCAGGGCTTCAAGCCCAGCTCCGGCACGGTGCAGGAACTGAACTTCCGCAGCAGTAAAAATGTCTGGGGCTATTTCAGCGTTGGGGCAACTGGTGGCCTCCATGAATTTGCAGATTCCCAGTTTGGACACTGTTTCTCATGGGGTGAAAACCGCGGAGAGGCCATTTCGTAAGCACTTTTTTATGCTGCCATGATCATTTGTGTTTATCTATTAAAGCTAACTGCTGTCTTGTTATCATGAAGCAACAGCCACTAATGCAACATCTGTTATATTGTAACTGCTTATGGTGGTGTAAAAGAAGAAAATGCAAAGGCATATTTGTATTATACAATCTTATAAGGCAATTATGTAATATCATTTTGTAGCTAATGCCAATATGGAAAATATCGAATAACGCTATAATCTTAACTAAATATGTTGTAGTAGGAGGCATTATTGTCAGTTGTCACGGGTCCTGTTTTCTCTAGGAACATGGTGGTAGCGATGAAGGAGCTCTCCATCAGAGGTGATTTCAGGACAACGGTTGAATACCTCATTAAGATACTAGAGACCGAAAGCTTCAGAAACAATGACATCCACACCGGCTGGTTGGATCATCTCATTGCAGAGAAAATTCAGGTTAGAGACTGAAACTCAGAAACAACAACTCATTCTGCAGTCAAGTGGTGGATTTGTATGCAGTTTCTTAGTTACATGTTCCTTCTGCAGGCAGAGAGACCAGATACCATGCTGGGTATTGTCTGTGGAGCTTTGCATGTTGCTGATTCCAGCTTCAGAAAGAGCATGTCAGACTACCTGCATTCTCTGGAAAGGTCAGTAGACACATTTCCATCTGAATTTTGTTTATCTACATGCCTCACTTTTAAAGTCAATGACTTTGAAAAACATTTTCTGCACCTGCAGAGGTCAGGTACTGCCTGCAGCCAGTTTGCTCAACTCCGTCAATGTGGACCTGATATACGAAGGAGTGAAATACTGCCTGAAGGTTTCTACTTTACTTAATTACTTAATATTCCCTGTTTTTCTCAATCTTCTTTTAGTCAATAAATAACCACTACTGTTGCCCCCAGGTTGCTCGACAATCCCCAACAACTTATGTCATCATGATGAATGGGTCCATCATTGAAATAGATGTCCACAGGTTGAGTGATGGCGGCCTCCTGCTATGCTACGATGGAAGCAGCCACATCACCTACATGAAGGAGGAAATAGACAGGCAAGAGCATGGCTGTGCAAAATCCAAGTTAGTCGTCTGACTTTGGGTTTACAGATGTCTTAATGATTTTAATCTTATAGGTACCGCATAGTTGTTGGCAACAAGACTTGTGTGTTTGAGAAGGAGAAGGATCCCACAGTGCTAAGGTCCCCCTCTGCTGGCAAACTGCTGCAGTACTTGGTTGAGGATGGAGGTCATATTGGTGCAGGAGAAACCTATGCAGAGATTGAGGTGACTTTGAACGGTTTTGATTACATGAACAATCACGTCTTTATCCTTGTTGCATCTGCTAGAATTTTCCAGTAATTTGACTGTGCTGTGGATTCAGGTGATGAAGATGGTGATGACGCTGACTGTCCAGCAGTCTGGTTGTATACACTTTGTGAAGAGGCCAGGGGCAGTTCTGGAGTCTGGCTGTGTCATGGCACACATAGACCTGGATGACCCTAGCAGTATACATAGGGTAAGTTAATCAAACAGACCGTACATTCCATTCTTATTTGTTCATTTATAACGCCCTAATGATAATTAAACGCTTACATGTCAGCTTAAAAGTGTCACATTGGCCCTGTATTTCTCAGCAAAGACCTTTCGTTGCACTTTTGTTTTTGGTTATAGGTGGAACTCTACACAGCTACGCTCCCACCCCAACAACCACTGCCCATGGTTGGGGAAAAGCTTCATCAGGTGTTTCACAGCATCCTCGACAACTTGGTTAATGTGATGGATGGGTACTGCCTCGGAGAGCCTTATTTCACCAGCAAGGTACAGATCAGCCCCTCTGCCATAACGGAATCCCACATTACACCAACTGATGGTTTCATTGATTGTCTGAGCATATTGGGGTTTGCAATCCCTGCAGCTGAAAGAATGGGTAGCCACCCTGATGAAAACTCTAAGAGATCCCTCTCTTCCCCTGCTGGAACTCCAAGAAATCATGACCAGCGTGGCCAGTCGTATTCCCCCTACTGTTGAGAAAGATATCCGCAAGGTCATGGCTCAGTACGCGAGCAACATCACCTCCGTCCTCTGCCAGTTCCCCAGCCAAAGGGTAAAAAGTGCAACAACAAAAAGTTATTTGACACTGTGATTGTGCCTAAGACATTCTTATTTGATTTTTAGATTGCAAACATTTTAGACAGCCATGCAGCAACACTTCAGAGGAAGGCTGACCGTGAGGTTTTCTTCATGAACACTCAAAGTATTGTACAGTTGGTACAGAGGTTAGTTTTTCATTTTGTTTTTCAGATTGTTTAGTATTGGAGATATATGGAGTCAGGTTTTTACAATTTACATTGTTGAAAATGGTCTTGGTGAAGGTTTTATAGCTAATGAATCCCTAAAATATATAAGTGTGACAGTAGTATAGTGTTTTGGCACGTTTGACTTCCTTCTCTTCAGATACCGCAGTGGAATTCGTGGTTACATGAAATCTGTGGTTCTTGACCTGCTGAAGCGATACCTCCAAGTAGAGATACAGTTTCAGCAAGGTAACCTTAAATGCAGCACTTTCTATGTAATACCTGGAGTATTGCTGTAGTTGAAACACTCTTCTATTTCCTTCAAACAGCCCACTATGATAAGTGTGTCATCAACCTGATGGAGCAGTTCAAACCGAACATGAGTCCCGTGCTCGACTCAATCTTCTCTCACGCGCAGGTGTCCAAGAAGAACGTCTTGGTCACAATGCTAATTGTAAGGCTGTTGCCCCCATAGACAAGCACATTCACCATTTTTACAATGTAAAGATAAGCACACTGTCTGAGATAAGTACACTGTCTCTTTGTGAAGGACCAGTTGTGTGGACGGGATCCCACCCTGGCAGACGAGCTCATGGCCATTCTGAATGAACTCACACAATTGAGCAAAATGGAGAACTCAAAGGTGGCTTTGAGAGCCAGACAGGTAAGATCACCCACCTCTCAGTTAGAGCTATGCTGTGTATATATATTTGCAATTATTATTTGATAATTAACTCCTCTGTTTAAATTACATTATTCTTTGTGTATGATTTGATAGATAATTTTGCAATTGTCTCACAGGTATTGATTGCCTCTCATCTGCCGTCATATGAACTAAGACACAACCAGGTGGAGTCCATTTTCCTGTCAGCCATTGATATGTATGGACACCAGTTTTGCCCAGAAAACTTGAAGGTTAGCCTTGCATAGAGGACTTTCATCACAACAATGTTCTTTCAATATCTTGATTATCAAATGATTGATATATTTTCTTTTTTGGTGTAGAAACTCATTCTCTCTGAAACCTCAATTTTTGACGTTTTGCCCAACTTCTTCTACCACTCCAATCAAGTGGTGTGCATGGCTGCCTTGGAGGTATGTTCAGCGGATTCAGACGAAGGGATTTTTTTCTTATTTGCTTTTAATTTTGATCTGCTGATAAGTATGTGTTCTGTCTTGATCTTCAGGTGTATGTTCGCAGAGCTTACATTGCTTATGAGCTGAATAGCATTCAGCATCACCAGCTGCTGGATGGGGCGTGTGCCGTAGACTTCCAGTTTATGCTGCCGACATCGCATCCAAACAGGTGACGGGTTTCCCTCTGATGAAACTACAGCTGAAATCATGATGTAATGTGGATCTCGAGGTTGTTTTTAGTGACTGCTACGTCAAAATTTGAGGAGATGTAATAATTCTGCATAGCTTCAGGGGATTCGTTTTTAATTTCTTTTCCCATTACAAAATTCTACAATTTGAAGCGGTTTCTGAAAAAAGGCCAGGCCTGAAAAATTGAATCTGTCTTTCTGCCTTTTATAGTCATTTTTATGATGCGTACACTGACCTGATCAGTTAGGTTAAACTGATAAATAGTGAAGATGTACTCAATGGTGCTAGTGGAGAGCAGCCTATAAACTTCAACTGTAACTGCTTACGGCTAACTTTGAATGCAGAATGTTTTCTCCCACTCTGTCTTAATGTGAACTTTCCCAGCTACAATATAAAGTGCTTGAATCAAATCATGCACGAAGGTGGAGGTGTGGGTTGATCACCCACTGCTAATGTTCACCTGTCAATCATCTTATTTCAGAGGGAGCAGCGCTACTCTGAACAGGTAGAGTAAAGCTCCTCCCAACCAGCCAAAGCACCTCGCTGTCTGTACGTCTCACAATGCATGCTGAATGCACCTTGCTGCTTTTTCTTCCTGTTTATATACACACGCTTAAGGACTACTCTCACAAGTCCTTCCTAATTCACGTTAGAAGCAGACCTCTTCTTGCTTCTCTCTACCTGTAAAGCATTCCTGAGCTTTTTGAGAGGTATATCTCAGTGATTTCATGTTCTTCTGACAAACCTCAAGCCTGAGATTTCAACGATTGCTAGTGAATGGAGGAGCCCATTTTCTTGATTTGCAATTTCTCAGAACTTTTAAGGATCATCTGTGGATAATTACAATTGGTAATTCTTTCCTGTTTAAACTATGAAATCCATTAAACCTGCTGGGGATTCGACTTGGAGATGAGAGCCAGGCACATTCATCTTGGACTTGAACACCCATGACAACATTTAAATGAGACATTTGAACATTGAAATATGACAATGAAACAACACTTTGAAACAAAATCAGTATCAAATGATGGGAGCAGAGGATCAGCACGGGTATGAGGGAGAGGAGTGTTATCACATTCATGACAATACCATATGAAGTAGACTCTTTTTTTTACAATCTCCTTATTTAAGGTTTAAGGTAAAACACTAAAAGTCAATGGAGTAAACCTTTTAACGGTTACAAGGTTCAAGATTTAACCAACACATGTCAGTAAATTGATGAGTGCATTTAAAGCTTATTTTTCTTTAAATGAAATTGTTTAAATGAGGCACTATTATAAACCAGTTGATCTGGGTGCTGTCACAGACATGTTAACTTAACGTTTAACAATCACAAGAGAAGATCCCCAAGTGGAGAACAGCTCTCATTTAAAGCTTACTGCACTTACATGGGCACTCAGCAGGTACGGTATGTGTGGACTGAACAAATGGTTCTCAATATACAAACAATTCACATAGTTTTACTTATATGGGGAATCCTAAAGTAAAAGCAGATAAATGAATCCCAACATGGTAGATGGAACTGTTTTGTATTGTTTCTCTGGACTGAACATGACTTGGGACTCAAGACCAGACACTTGCATAACAATGACTTTGTGGCACATCGGCTGTCAAGAGTTAGACGTGAGGCTTTTCCTACTTCGTGTTCTTTGTTGAAGAAGCCCCTTTCACACAGCTCTTGTGTTCTGTCTCGTTGTGTGTGTATGACCATAAGATGGTACAGCAGGACATTTTTGTCATGCCTCTGTTCTTTCTCTGGAAGCAGTAACCGATTAAAACAGACTGGAAATAGCTCTGTGTGTAAGTGCGAGCTGGCATTGCAGAATATCCTGCTCTTATTAGCACTCATACCAGTCCACAATGCCAGAAACCTCCATCAATCAAGTAATTAATCAAACATTTATCTAAACAGAAGAGCACATTGAGATTTAAAATCTCTTTTTACATGAGTCTTGGCCAAGAGGCAGCAGACTCCAGGCACAAACGTGTAACGTACGTTAAAACATTTGCACAAAATATCAAGGATGTTGTGGAAAAACCCATCAAATGCTCTTTAATGTGTTCTTTCCAACTAGATGAATAACTGGAGTGAAGCTGAGTGTCTATGTTACCAAGAATAAGACTTGAGAAATGATCCAGATTTTAGTAGATTGTAAACAATTGCATGCAAAAGGGTCAAAACATACATGAGGTGTCTCGATGCAGAACGACAATGAAACAAAGGCAGCATACTGATTTTAAGGCACAAAGGATGATTCATTCTTATGATTTGAGTAGACAAAAACATCTTTAAGGTCAGTGTTAATCTTTTTTGAGCAGACTACCAGTCTGTACACTTGGCTGTTGTTTTGCTGCTATCAGCAGCTTAGGTTTAATCAAGTAGCCAAGGCTAAATTTTCTATCACATATTCATACTTTTTTTCATATATCTACACCACAGAGGCAAAGGGTGTTGCAAAGTTCATAGAATCCCTATGAAGATGCAACACAACTTACCTCTGTGGCCAATAGATAAGCCAAACATCAACCCCAGAAGTGACAGATGTCTGTAAAAGACTTACTAGCAACTAACTACTCTTTCCATGGGTAAAACCCTTTATTAAGGGGAAGAAAAAAAAGAATCCATTAAACTACAAAAATAAAGGAATAATTGTGAAAACAAAAACACATCATAGTTCATCTTCTGAGCTGTGTTCAGAACAGATCGGATCTGCCTGCCAGTTTATATCCAGAAGGGAAGTTGCTGGGGCAGTAAAAAGATTTGGAGCCATCGGTGAAATTAACTGCTCTCGTAATCATGGAACATACACATGGAATCACAAAGCAGAACAAAATGCAAATCATACAGGTCATAGTAAAAAAATGGAAGGCACAGTTTCAGCATCACAGAACACCAGAAGCCTGACATCAACCACTGCCACACAATAACGATTGGTATGATAAAAACAACATATCAATCAAACCCGTCAGGAATGATTCATTGAGAAAAGGTGCTATTCCACCTCCGTTCTGTCTGTGAGAATTCCCAAAATCAAACAGCAGCGTCTTCACAAGGATGCCTGTTTTGCTGTGTGTAAGGGGCTACAAGTATGAACAAGAAGACTTGCTTTAATTGCACTCTATAGGAATCTATGTTTTCGCTGCAGTCCTTCCTCTCCAAGAGATCCTTCACTGGTCCTGTTTCTTATTCAGGCTTGCTGTGCCAGTGAGTGGATCAGGCCAGGGTAAGATAAATCGGCAGGGCAGTGAGCTCTTCATGGATGGAGCCTTCTCTCCACCCTGCCAGCGCATGGGAGCCATGGTGGCGTTCCAGTGTTTCGACGACTTCAGAAGGTCACTTTTATCAAGTTGATTATTTTATTCTTTTGCCTATTTAGTTGTGGGAAACATAATGTATGTAGTTTAAAGTAAAAAAAAAAAAGTTACAGTATTTGTATTGTTTTCTTTTACAGGGATTTTGATGAAGTTCTGTCAAGTTTTGCAGAGACGCTCTCGGGGGGTCCTTCATTCTTAGAGTCCTGCTCAAGTTTATATGAGGAGGAGAACATCAAGGTGGGGCTTTTGCTGTGTAAAGTTTTAACAATTCAAAGAGGCTGTCTTTCATCAGGGTCTCAGCAGTCACAGTCAGTCATGTTGTCCTTTACAGAACACCAGGGAGAACCCAATCCACATCATCAATGTGTCCATAAAATCAGTAGACACTGAAGACGATAATTCCTTGGTCGAAGCTTTGACAGCTTTTGCTCAGTCAAAGGTGAACTACAAGATCTAAGATGATACAGTTTATATTTTTTAAACACATTTTTACATAACAATGCTGTTTTTATTTTCCTATCTGCAGAAGGATGTCCTCTTTGAGTACGGAATCAGGAGAATCACATTTTTGCTAGCACAGAAGGTACAAATGATCTATTAATCATATACCAATTATATATAAAAATTTAAACAATTTTTTGTGCTTTTACTGTTTTGAAATGAAAGAACTATTTCAAACTTAAATCCGGCCCTAGGCCCTTCACTGGATGGTAGTGAGTGTAATCTGTTGTTGGGGACCAAAATGGTGTTAATCAATGGATTTCTGAGTTAGAACAGAATGTATGAACATTATTTACATTAACAGCGTTATGGATTTAACATTAGCGCAGTGGGTAAGTTACAAAACTCAACACTGTCATTATGTGATATTGTGGGCAGGATCCATGCTGATGAACCAAAGTCATTCTGATCTTGTGTATAAAATGTGTATAAAAAGGTATGTTTTGTTCTTGCCGGCCAGACAGTTCAGGTCGCCACCATCTTGACTCTAAACAACTCGACTAACGAATGTCAGTTATATGACTGTCTGGACACGCAAAATAATATATATGACATTCAGTAATCTGTTGTTACAGAATAAAGATGGCGGCAAAGGAAACAGGACATTCCTGAACAAACAGTCCTTTTTTATATTTGTTTTGTACACTTATGCTCACACAGTTGAAAAATTACCTTGATTCATCTTTAGGGACCCTATCCACACTCCAAACCCCATGACCCTACGGAGGAATGAGTGGGTGTAGATGATGGATGGATGGATGTGCCTTTGCTGGAAATCATTTTTATTACTGTCTTGAAGTTACTAAAAAATATATATAGTCAGCTTTGAAGTTAAATGGTCCATTTGAATGTACAGGTGCTGGTCATATAATTAGAATGTCATGAAAAAGCTGATTTATTTCAGTAATTCCATTCAAAAGGTGATACTTGTAACGGTACATTTTATTCAAATGTTTATTTATTTTAATGTTGATGATTATAACTGACAACTAAAGAAAATCCCAAATTCAGTATCTCGGAAAATTAGAATATCATTTAAGGCCAATACAAAAAAAGGATTTTTAGAAAGGTTGGTCAACTGAAAAGTATGAGCATGTACAGTACTCAGTACTTAGTTGGTGTTCCTTTTGCCTGGATTACTACAGCAGTGCGGCGTGGCAATCAGGCGATCGGTGTGTGGCACTGCTCAGGTGTTATGAGAGCCCAGGTAGTGGACTTCAGCTCTTCTGCATTGTTAGGTTTTGTGTATCGCATCTTCCGCTTCACAATATAAGGTCATGCAAGTTTTCTGGCCAATTAAGAACAGGGATAACATGGTCCGTAAACCAAGTCCTGTTGCAAAATGAAATCTGTATCTCCATAAAGTTGGTCAGCAGCAGGGAGCATGAAGTGCTCTAAACTTGCTGGTAGACGGCTGTGTTGACCTTGGACCTCAGAAAACACAGTGGACCAACACCAGCAGATGACATGGCACCCCAAACCATCACTGACTGGAACCTTTACACTGGACGTCAAGCAATGTGGATTATGTGCCTCTCCTCTTTTCCTCCAAGGGAAATGCAAAATTTACTTTGATCAGATAACATAACTTTGAACCAATCAGCAGCAGTCCAGTCCAGGAATGCGACAGCTGAAACCCATGTCTTGCGTACGTCTGTGCGTGGTGGTTCTTGAAGCACTGACTCCAGCTGCTGTCCACATCTTGTGAATCCCCACCTTTTGTGTCTTGTCCTCCTTGTACAAGGTATCAATGGTCGTCTTATGGACAGATTGTGTAACCTACAGACCTAGACGAAGAGACCATTTAAAGGCCTTTGCATGTGTTTTGAGGTAATTAGCAGATTAGAGTGTGGCACCAGGTGCCTTTTCACAATATTCTAATTTTCTGAGATACTGAATTTGGGGTTTTCATTAGTTGTTGGTTATAATCATCAAAATGAAAAGAAATAAACACTTGAAATACCTCAGTCTGTGTGTAATAAATAAATGAATATAATATAAAAGTTTCACTTTTTGAATGGAATTACTGAAATAAATCAACTTTTTCATGTTATTCTAATTATGTAACCAGCACCTGTATTTTACTTGGGAAGTTCAGCTGTTCTTAGCCAGCTGGTAGTTCTTCATATAATTAAAAAAATAAATAAAAAAAGCAGCAGCAATTGACCTGTAAACTTAAAGTATTTTCTTAGATAATGAAATGATGTCTTTACCTTAATGATCCTTGTATCTAATGATTATGTTTATGTAATTTTTTTCGAACAGAGAGAATTTCCCAAGTTCTTCACATTCAGAGCGCGAGATGGGGTAAGTTTTTGTTAAATTGAATGCAGTTGAAGAGCCAAAATGTTGCATTTCAAAGAAACAAGCTCCAATCTGCGTTCTTTCTCAGTTCCAAGAGGATCGTATTTACCGAAATCTGGAGCCGGCTTTAGCATTTCAGCTGGAGCTCAATCGAATGAGGAATTTTGACCTGACAGCTGTTCCCTGTGCCAACCACAAAATGCACCTGTACCGGGGAGCTGCTCGTGTCCAGGAGGGTGCTGAAGTGACAGACTACCGCTTCTTCATCAGAGCAATTATCCGACACTCTGATCTCGTCACAAAGGTAGGCTGAGAAAGTCAAACTCAAATCTTACTAAAAGACATTATTTAGATTTATTGACACAGTTCTTTAAATGATGGAAATCATGGTTGTGGCTTGTTTTAGGATACTGTGTGGTGGTATTGACATATCATCTTTCTACATTATCAGGAAGCTTCTTTTGAATACCTTCAAAATGAAGGAGAACGTCTTCTACTAGAGGCTATGGATGAGTTGGAGGTGGCCTTCAGCAACACCAGCGTCCGCACAGACTGTAATCATATCTTTCTCAACTTCGTCCCCACTGTCATCATGGATCCGTCTAAAGTCAGTGCACAGCAAAATCTACCACAGTTGTTTTCTCTGTTTCTACAAATCAGAGTTAGGGTTAGGGTTAAAGTAATAATGCCGTCTCTTATGAGTAGTTTTGCATTATGCATTTTTCTTTTCACATTTCCTTGTCACATCATTAAAGCAGCACAATGTAACTTTCAGCTTTTGTTGAGTTTGGCGGCTCCTTTGGACAAAAGCGGTAGTGCTTTACCAGTAGTGTGGAAGGGTTCCTACCATGCTCCTCAAAGTTACATAGTGCCAGTGAAGGCGATACAGACCCCTCAGACCATAACAGAGGTGTCATTAAACCTGTTGGAAGTTGATGTACCATCACAATGACTCTGGAAATATGATATGAAGGTGGAAAAGTTACATAGTGCTGCTTTAAGGAGTGTGTTGTGGAAAAACCTATCTTTATTTAATATGTTCTTTCCAACTGGGTGACTATTTGGACTGAAACTGAGTGCGTATAAGTTACCAGGAAGAAGAGAGATGATCTAGATTTGATTAGATTTAATTAAACAATCGCATGCAATAAGGCCAGAACATACATCAGGTGACTCGGTGCAGAATGACAATGAAACAAAGGAAGTGCAATGATTTTGAGGCATAAATGATGATTGATTCTTACCATTCTGGTAGACAAATCATTGTTAAGGTCAATGTTAATCTTTTTGGGCTAGATTATCAGTGTGCACTCTTAGTCAGGCCAAGGCTATATTTTGGTGCTGTCAGCAGTTTTAGTTTAATCAAGTGGGCAAAGCTTAATTTTCCATAACAAAGTGTTCTGCCTATTATAATATTAGCATTTTGTTATGATAGCTGTAGACCACATACATTAAGGTTTATACACTGATATATGTATATTTCAGCCTGTAAATGCTTGTCTTGATCTTTGGGCCCTCAGATAGAGGAGTCTGTCCGCTCCATGGTGATGCGCTATGGCAGTCGTCTGTGGAAGCTACGCGTCCTGCAGGCAGAGCTGAAGATGTACATTCGTCTGACACCAACTGGGAATGCACTTCCTATCCGCCTATTTCTCACTAATGAATCGGGCTATTATTTGGACATCAGTCTTTATAAAGAAGTCACTGACTCAAGCTCTGGACAGGTGCAAACAGCAGACACCCTGTGACAATTGACACATCTCTTAATTTCTCCTGGATTCTTCTACTGTATGTGTTTAAAAATAGAAATTATAACCATCATTTGCCTTTGCAGATCACGTTCCTGTCGTATGGAGACAAGCAGGGTCTTTTGCATGGCATGCTGATTAACACTCCCTATGGGACAAAAGACCTGCTGCAAGCCAAACGCTTCCAAGCTCAAACTCTGGGAACTACATACGTGTATGATTTCCCTGAGATGTTCAGACAGGTACTGCTAAATCACTGAGCTGCACTCATTTATTTCTTTGATACTGCTACATTGTCTGACCTAAAGAAACCTGACCTCTAGGCATTATTCAAGCTGTGGGGTTCAGGAAACAAATGCCCTAAAGATGTGCTGAATTGTACTGAACTCGTTCTGGACCCAGAAGGCCGACTTGTGCAGATGAACCGCCTGCCCGGAGACAATGATGTAAAATTGATCATACTTATACGTACATCATACATTTTCTGTCTTCTCTCAGTGTGATGACATTAACCAACCACAATAACTCTTCACCAGGTGGGAATGGTTGCCTTCAGGATGAAGATGAAGACTAGAGAGTACCCAGAGGGCAGAGACATTATTGTCATCTGTAATGACATTACTCATATGATCGGCTCATTTGGCCCTCAGGAGGATGAACTTTTCCTGAGGGCTTCTGAGTTAGCTCGGCTGGAGGGCATTCCACGTATTTACATCTCAGCCAACAGTGGAGCTCGCATCGGGCTCGCCGAAGAGGTCAAGCACATGTTCCAAGTGGCCTGGATTGACCCCAACGATCCCTATAAGGTGACCTCTGGGACAGGGTTCCCTTTATGTTTCATTTTAAGGAAATTGATGATTTGGTAATTAGTGTCTATACCTTTTGTAATGGGTTATATCTTTTCCTTCTGTAGGGATTTAAGTACCTGTACTTGACACCACAGGATTACACCCGTATCAGCTCCACCAATTCGGTTCACTGTCGCCATGTAGAGGAAGGAGGAGAATCCAGGTACAGTTCACCTATTATACTGTCTTATAAAACTTTAGCATGAGCAAATAAAGATATATATGTCACCCTTACCACAGCCATACTCGTGTATAACGCATGGGAATAAAACTTGCTAAAAATGAACTGACTTATAAAGGTTTTTCCTTTGCTGAGCTTGTCGGTGTGCCCACCCTTTGCAGGTACATCATCACTGACATCATTGGGAATGAGGACGGTATTGGTGTTGAGAACCTGCGAGGTTCAGGCACCATTGCCGGAGAATCTTCTCAGGCCTATGACGAGATCATTACCATCAGTATGGTGAGAATGTGGCTCTGTCTCCTTTCGGCAGCGAGAGTACAGCAAATTCTTCTGGATTCTCACATCAACGTTGTCATGCTTTTGCAGGTGACTTGTCGCGCTATTGGAATTGGAGCTTATCTGGTCCGTTTGGGGCAGAGAGTCATCCAAGTGGAGAACTCTCACATTATCTTAACTGGAGCAGGCGCTCTGAACAAGGTTTGTTGGTTGTTTTTTTTTCTAAATGTTGAATTGATGGGATTTCCAGTAAAATAATACATGAAGAAGATACATTATGTCCACTCTGTCCTCCTTATTTCTGTGCAAATCACAGCCGTTGTTTGTAGCCAGCAGTGTGATGACTTGTAGAAATGTATTGAAACTATAAAAGCAAACTCAAGGCCAGAAAACTGTTGGAAGTTCCCAGTTCTTAACTCTGATGAGAGAAATGACTCAGAAGACTTTAGCACTGGCTTAAAAGTGTGATTGTTTTTAATATAAAGCTTATTAGTGCTGTAGCTTTATTCTGTGGCTTCAGTAGAGTTCCACAACCATAGTACTTTAAATCTCTGTCCAGGTTTTGGGAAGAGAAGTCTACACTTCCAACAACCAGCTGGGAGGAGTTCAGATCATGTACAATAATGGAGTCACACACACCTGTGTGCCTGATGACTTTGAGGGTGTCTTCACCATCCTGCAGTGGCTCTCGTACATGCCAAAGGTTCTCAAGAATAAGTATTGTCTAAATAGAAATATTCAGTAACTGCAGTAACTTTCAGGTTATTTATTAAAGTTTCTTTGTGTTCTGACAGAATAAAAACTCCCCCGTGCCGATTATCAGCACTACAGACCCTGTAGACAGAGAGATAGAATTCACTCCAACTAAAGCACCATATGACCCCCGCTGGATGCTCGCCGGCAGACCTCACCCCAGTGAGTCACACAAACCAAACTACTACCCCAAATCAGGGGAAAAAAGTTAAAATGATATGTAAAAGAAAGCACGGATTTTTTTTTTTAAATTAATTTTGTATGAATCTTTTCTTTGTATAAAACAAAGATACATTGAGTTTTGTCTTGTCCACTTCATTTGTTAATGTACATGTGTACCTCATCCTGCATTTTAAGCCTGTGACACATTACAACCTGGGGCTACAAACAAGATTAAGGTTATGTTGAGCCCTGAACCTTTAAAGATCAAAGAGGGACAGAATCTCCAGTTTGTCAAATTTGAGACGTAGAAATGTTTTAAAACATTGGTCCTCACTGAAATATTGGCCGGAAATTACACGCTATACAATATATCTTTCAAGGATTCAAGAACTCTGGAGGGATTTGTCTGCAAACGGCAAGGCCACAAGTCTCAGCTAGACACGGCCTGATCCTGCAGACGCCACTGCATTAGGTTTCATCATCAACAGCTGACGTTTTTATTTTACTAAACCTTTGTGAAGAAACATGGAGGAATATGCACAAATTCCACTTAAAACTTTACTAAGCAACAAAGAAGCATTTTCCACGTAATTCAACCTTTTCAGACATGGAGTAAAATAAAACAAATTTATGTTGCAAGTGAATTAAATTATTATTTTTTATGCACACTGTTAGTGGTGAAAGGTGCTTGGGAGAGTGGATTCTTTGACCACGGCTCTTTCATGGAGATCATGGGCTCTTGGGCTCAGACCATAGTTGTGGGCAGAGCAAGGTAAATCGGTATAAATTGTTTTATTTCTAAGTTCAGTGCATACTTAAACCTTAAACGGAAATTGATCCCTGACACTGTTGTACTGTTGTTGCGTGAATTCAGATTAGGAGGAATCCCCCTCGGTGTCATCGCTGTTGAAACACGCACAGTTGAGGTGTCAATCCCAGCAGATCCCGCCAACCCTGATTCAGAATCTAAAGTAAGCCAGCCTTTCTACATGTTTGCAAGATCACAAACTTTGATTGTAATTAAATAAGCACATCTTCCATTTCAGGTTCTGCAGCAGGCTGGCCAGGTGTGGTTCCCCGATTCTGCTTTTAAAACGGCTCAAGCGATTTCTGACTTCAACCGGGAAAATCTGCCTCTCATGGTGTTTGCCAACTGGAGAGGCTTTTCAGGGGGAATGAAAGGTAGTAAACTTTGTAAACATCTTACATAACATGCAATGCAGACTGTGAGTATTTCAACAGTTACACTTTTTCTGAAAACAATAACATAACATATAAAAATACTGGATCCAGTATCAAACTGCTAAGTTTGGTTTGAATCTCAGCAGGTAGATATATTTACAGGAAAATCTGTGTGGGTACCTTTTACCATTTAGTTCAAAAGGATTTAAACTGACAGACATGAAGTCAAAAAAATGATCACATTCATCATGAGCAGATGTTTGTTAAAATAACGCAAAGCAACAACAAACAAAATAAATTCCTGTTTCCCAGCTGTTAGTAGTATCACTTTTGGCCTCAGTGCTCTGAAAGCTTCAAGCAGGACTTGGAGTGAGCAGCTTCTTTCTGACAAATAAAATGCATCATTCTTGTCTATTTTCATCCACTATTTGTTGTTGTCGGTATCAGAGTCTCTTTGTGAGATGGTACAAGTGTTAAATGTGAGTTTCTATGAAGAAAAAGTGATCGGTAATGTAGCACCCTCATTCAAAGCAGCATGTGCACCTGGGTGTTGTGTTCTTTCAGTTCAAACTGATAAAAACTAAGAAAATACATCTGAGAAAAAAGTGTAACTGTGTAAATATTTACTGTCTCTAAATTACACATATATGTAATAACTATATAAAAAATGTATTTCTTTCTGTCCTAGATATGTATGACCAGGTGCTGAAGTTTGGTGCCTATATTGTGGATTCCCTGCGTGGTTTCCATCAGCCAGTCTTGGTGTACATCCCACCACAGGCAGAGCTGAGAGGGGGTTCCTGGGTAGTCATAGACCCCACCATCAACCCACTATGTATGGAGCTCTATGCTGACCGGGAGAGCAGGTACTAGAAGGAGTCTTTTGGTACATTTTCTAAATGGTTCTTACAGCCTAAGCAACATATACAGTATGTGTACGGATGTTTTATTGTATTTTTTAATGAATTATTATTATTATTATTATTATTATTATTATTATTATTATTATTATTATTATTATTATTATTATTATTATTATTATTATTATTATTATTATTATTATTATTATTATTATTATTATATTGAATTACTCATTTGTTACTTATGGCTCCCATTGTGTGTTTTCTAACCAGAGGTGGTGTTCTGGAGGCTGAGGGCACAGTGGAAATCAAATTCAGGAGGAAGGACTTGCTGAAGGCCATGAGAAGACTAGATTCAGTCTATGCTCATCTGGTTGAAAAGCTTGGTAAAGGTTTTTTTTTTTTCCCCTCAGATCACTGACCTGTTTATTAATATCATATTATTCACCTGGGTGTTACTGAGATCATTAAAATTCAAAACAAAAAAATTTCAAATTTTGTCAGCTTCTCCAGAGTTGCCTAACAAAGAGAGTAAAGAGTTGGAGGCGAAGCTCAAAGCGAGGGAGGAATTCCTGTTGCCCATTTACCACCAGGTGGCAGTGCAGTTCGCGGATCTCCATGACACTCCAGGCAGGATGCAAGAGAAAGGAGTCATCACTGTGAGCTCTGCATGCACAGCCTGGTTTAACACTAGATAGAATGATTTTTAAAGTGGATCAAGTGTTAAAAAAAGTATTTTATCTTATATACCCTTGAAAGGATATTTTGGACTGGAAGAATGTGCGGGCCTTTTTCTACTGGCGTCTGCGCCGCCTCCTGCTGGAACAGGTGGTAAAATGTGAGATTCTGCAGGCCAATAAGGATCTCAGTGATGGGCACATGCAGTCAATGCTGCGGCGCTGGTTTGTGGAAACAGAGGGAACAGTCCAGGTGTGTAAAGGCGAACAGAGCTGCGGCACTAATGGACAAAATACACTTAAACATTAGAGACAAGTTTTCTGACAATTTCTAAATGTTTTAAACACCGAAGATCAACAGATTTTCTCTGGTACCAATCATTTATCCATATTTTTTAAGTGATGTAACTATTTTTAATCTTGTGTTGTTACTCTGAACAGCTATAAATCCACATTATTATTGGATCGGATGTAAAGTAACGTTTATGTTCTTTCCCAGGCTTACCTCTGGGACAATAACCAGGTGGTGGTCGAGTGGCTTGAGAAGCATTTGTCCAAAGAGGATGGCACCCGATCAGCCATCCGCGAAAACATCAAGTACTTGAAAAGAGAAAACGCTTTGAAACACATTCGCAGGTATGTAAACATGTGCAATTTGTGGACTGTTAATAACATATTTGACTTTGTATGCAGCAATAAATGCCAAATCTTGACAAATACATTATTGATCAACCCAGTATACACATTTGGGCATCACAGTCGATCATTTAAGGTGATTTGTGCTGTTGCGATAAAGTGTGTGTGATACAAAAGTGGTGGTAATCATGGTGGTTAGCTGTCAACAGTTTAGTGAAAGTAAAATGATCTGTATCAAAGGTCACCACGTTAACACCTGATCCAACATACAGTATGGGTGTTGCATAGTATGCTTCAGTTGCTTCTTAAGTTCCTCAAGTTACTTGTGATGGAAAGTTGAGGAAAGCTCAGCAGTGCAGGTGTCAGCAGAAAAGCAAGCTTAATGTAACTCTGGTTCCTTAATTCTGAAATGCGCAAACTATGAAACACCTTTTCTTTCATGAAACCTTTGGAGAACCGTAAATTTCCTGTAGTCCAAATCTGTATCGTTACTTCAGTGATGCTTTTCTTCTTCCCAACTCTTGCTTGCACTGTTGTCTTCCTTAAAACAATAATCAAAGCCCGTTGCCCAGGTTTAAGGTTAAGGTTAACAGTTTTACTTCCATTTAGCTGAGAAAACTGTACATTTTCACTTCATAGAGGGAAGAAAATGTTTGTATTTTGATGTGTGTGTAATAACTTTTGTGTTGTTTGTAGCCTGGTGCATGTCAACCCTGACGTTGCCATGGACTGCATCATCCACATGAGCCAGTACATCACTCCCTCCCAGAGAGCCACGGTGTCGCATTTGCTTGCAACTATGGACAGCACAGACACCAGTTAAGCTGCAAGATTTATGGATAATGCTATTGAAGAGAACAAAAAAGATTAAATTGTAGTCTGTTGCACTGTTAATGTGTATAGGTACAAAATCACCTTCAAAGGTCGGGATGCAAAGCTAAAATATTCTTGAATTTCAGGATTGTAGACTATAAAATAATGCACAAAGATACCCTTGCTGTACTGAGTGACATTTCTGTTTGTGTCATTAGCCACATAGTTTGGAAAATATCCTTACTATTCAGGGTACACATTCATTCATTTCAAATACTCCAATAATTTGCCCCCCCCTGCTCCTCAGGCAATCACTGTAATGCACATTTCACTTTGCTGAGTTTGTACACAGCAAAAAATGTACTTTGCCTCACTAAATCCTGTGCAGAATGTCAAGGCCAGAGTTTTACTAGATTTTATAAAATGGGGATGTTCGATACTTGAGTGCCAGTTGTAATGTTTAAAAATGTAAAAAATGAATGTGTGTTTTTCTTTGAATGTGCAGTGAAAAATAAGCTCAGATAACCTAATTTTTGATATAAATTGAAACAAAGAAAAACATTTTAATGCCAGAAATATTTTTTTTTTATGTTTTTGTTTTTCTTTTTTGCACTGTAAGTTGCAGTTTGAGTGATCAAAGATGCTGTGACACTATGATACTTCTCAGCATTAAAAAAAAACTTGGCAAATAAGGCTGTAAATCCCAAAACTCAGGTTTCACCAGAAGTGCACATTAACTGCCAAAGTGGTCCTTCAGCCGACATGCCGCCTAGCCTTATCACTGATCAAACATCAGCCATGACATATTTTTGTAGTGTATTTAAATGTTTCATGTGTCTTTTATTTCAAAAGATGTCTGTTAATAAATGTCATCAATGCGATTCAGTATCAAGAGGCTTTGTTTATTTACCCATTTTCATTTTGATCCAATTACTTAGCATAACACACATCTAACCCTCAAGCATGCTAATCACCAATGTGTAGAAAAGCAATTTGTAAAATATGGATTGCTGGATGTGGACTTTTGCAGTTTGGAACAATTTGGGTAAATGCAGTCATTAAAAAAAAAAAAGTTCCTGTGTTGATAGAAATATCAAACATTCAAATATATACAGCAAAAGATTGATGGAGTCATCACCTTCTCCAGCTGCCTTTTATAAATATAAATTAAACTTCACAGCAATAATGTCTAGCACAATACAACAGACAAGAGTTCGGGGGCTACATTGTGGAAAGGCTTTAAAACGCAGAGTAAACTCAGTAGCAGAACAGTTGCTAACATACACATATTTCTCCACACAATCTTTGTACTCAAACAGCTTTTGATTCTTTGCTTGGCAAAGCTAGATGTTGTCTTACATTGTTTTTCTTACAGCCACCATCTCATTTATCAACTGTTTTAGTCTGTGATGAACAGTTTCCTTATGGACTGAACCAATTCTCATACATTTTTCTTTTAGGAGGTTCCATATCTTTTCAGAGCACTGAAGAAACCAAACCCTAGATGTTCCTCAACTGGCACCATAGACTGCAGAATAGATCATGGTGAATCTGTGTGAGAAACATTTCTTTAAAGCAGGGGGATGGGCTTGCTGTTGGCTGCGGCGCCCATGTACTGGGAAGAGAGGGCGTCTTGGGATGTGTAGGTGTAGAGCCCCGTCACATGCACATCTGGCAGCGGCAGGTTCCCTCCACTGGAGGCAGGAGGGAAGTTGGCCGCTCCCAAGTCACAGTCTGATAGTCGAAGGGGTGAGTTACTGAAGGTGCCCAAAGCATCCAGGTTAAAGCTGTCGTCTTTCATTTCTTCCCACAGATTACCTGAGCAGATGGAAGCAGGTGTAAGTACACTGATGTAACTCTGGTTATCTTCTTATCAATAAGTAGATATAATAGGTTCAGTTTGACCAAAGCTTTTTGCAGATAAAATCACAAAGTGCTTTAACAATTAAATGCACTCGACTGTCATTATGGAAATATATGACATGTTGATTTATGAATGTGAATTTAAAAGACTGAACAATAAAGGGTTTTTTTTGTTGACAAAATGGGTCCTCAAACTTTTCAGTATAACACACTGAAGGAAAGAAGAAGAACCTTAATATAACCTCTGAAAACTGTGTTTACCTTGAAGCGCAAAGTCCATGATGCTAGGGTCCAGTGCATCCACTTCTGTGTGTGTGTCACTGTGCAGACTGTAAAAATCATCAGGAGGCTTGCTGGGCAGCTGGGTGAGCGGACTGTGGGAAAGGTCAGGGACTGTGTGGAGGGGTGGTGTTTGGGCCGGGGCGGGGGACATGGGCGTCAGTCGAGCCTGAGCCTGGAGCTGAGCTTGGAACTGGTGGTGCTGGTGCATGGGTAAACATGGCAGGGACAGCGTGACAATGGGCCGAGGCGACATCTGGGTTGAGACTGGCAGAGAAAGACCAGTTGGACAGCCGGCCAGCCGGGTCATACCTGGCTCTAAAGCCTTTCGTCTGCAGTTCTCTGGGCGGTCTGTGATCAGTTTGTCCAACTCATCTGCAGGAGAGCAAAACAGGCTGTCAGATGAGGGAAAAGCATTGTGTTTGACCTTTCACATTCAATAAAAATACATTTCTGACCAGGGTTAGCCATGCTGCGGCGAATGGCTGGGAGGTCCTTGCGTTTCCACTTCTGCATCTCTTCCTCCATCTTGTCAATTTTGGCAGGGTTCAGTGCCCATAGACAGCCCTTACGGGATGAGCTGCTCGTCTTGTTCTCCACCTTCTCAAAGCATTTGTTTAAGGAGAGGTTGTGTCTGACTGAATTCTTCCATCCATCAGGTGCAGTCTGCAGGCAGTCAGATAGTGTTCAGTTGTACCCTTTATGTACACTTAACTTCTCTTTCTTCCATTTTTGGTAATATTTCAAGAGTACCGTACCTTAAAATAAGGAAAGTGTTCCTTCATGAAGCTATAGATCTCACTGACTGGAAGGCTGCCTGTTTTGCTGTTCTTAAGAGCCATAGCAATTAAACAGCTGAGGAGAGAGAAAAAAAACAACATCATTTGGATGCATTTCATAACAAATGAGGTGGATTTGGAAGCTCCTGGCATATTATGTGTGCTCACCTGTAGGAGTAGATTGGCTTGGGGAAAGACTTGGGCTGCAGCTCTGGTTCTTGTGGAGCCAGGCGAGGTTGTGTGAACAGACTTTGGTTATTGAAAGAGACATTACTGTAAAGCCCGCCAGTTGAACACTAAGAGACAGAAAAAAGAAAATTAAGACCATATCCTCAGGTATTCTTTCCACTGATATAGCGTCTTGCTCCTCATTTTATCACCTGTTGCCCAGCTGGGGTCAGAGAGTACATCTGTTGGGATGCAGGTTGGTAGACTGAGGTAGGGCACTGATACCCTGGTGAGGGCAGCCCATTCATATGGAATTCAGACATCTGTGAAAGCAAATGCAAGGACATATTAGATTGAGCCAATCACCATGACACATAGAGATGTTTTTTTTTTTGCAGTGCTGCAAGAACTCACACTTCCAGTGCGATTGTTGATGATACTAATTCCCAGGGGGCTGTGCTGCATGTTACTCTGGAGGTGCAGCATGGTGCCTTGGCTCCCGGGTATGGTCACGTTACTCAGCTGAGCTGGAAAAGGTCAGAACGTAAACATTCAAAATAGTTTCCCTCTAAGAGCACTATGTGAGCATGTTTTTTTGTTTTTTTTTTTACGTTATTTGCTGTAATTTACAACTGTTGCACAGGGGTCATTCAAATACCCCAGGTGGTGCTCAACACCAGTAAACAATGTCTTTTTTTTTTTAAAAAGAGCAGAAAATGATATGGCCACATGTGATATTTAAGAGCAAAGAGTGTTTTGGCAGGTGGCCTTTAATAAAGGGTCGAGGATTTGAGATTAGTAATATTAGTCCCTATCATGAGAGCTTAAGTTATGGATTTTATTTCCAAATATAAGTGATTGCTCTGTTATTTGCTGACCACAGTATTAACTTAAACACATCCCACCAAAACTACCAAAATTCACATCTGAGACTAACTGTCCTTTTGCAGAACACTGAGTGAACACCCCCCCCGAAATTAATAGTATTTTCATAGATTTTTATGGGGGGGGGGGGCAATCCAGAAGAGTTTTTCAATCCCCAATTTATCCAATCAGAGAGGTGCTGCAGTTTTTGAATGCTTCACTGTCACCTCACCTGTTTGTTGCTCCAACAGGCTGCCCTGGGAGGGTCCGTTGCTGTGGCCTCTGCCGTCAGCCATCTGCTGTAGCCGGGGCACATCCACGGAGGTTAGCCATGACAGAGACTGCAGGTCCCCAGGGAGGTCCTCCACCCTCAGCTGGGAGGGGTCCGTGGTCAGAAGCCTTCAACAGTGGAAGAGGGGGGTGGGAGGGTTTGCAGGGTTAACACGGCTGTCAGCTTAGACCAACATAGATCACAAGTGGAATTTAAATGTAAATACTGGTAGGAACTTTTTATCCCTCATAGACAAAACCGTCTCAAAGGGTCTGAATGTTGGGGAAACACAAGAAAGCTGCTCAGAGAAGCTGAGCATTAGCAGTCCAGGGTTTAGCTTAAGAAGATTAAACACAAGTGTTATTTACCAGTGACAGTTTTAATCAACAATGAGGATAAGAATAAGTTAAATGAGACTTTCATTAGAGTTTATTGTTTGTTTGTTTTTTGACATTTTTTTGTTTTTTCGCACTTTGATCTCTTTTTTTTCCTGTTTTTACTTGTTTTTACTCTGCTTTATTGCAGCTTATTAACAAATAAAAAAATATAAAATGGTTAATTGATTTTAGAAAGAAGATTTTGATGAATAGCTTTTTCTTTCAAGCTAATTTTTTGATACATTTGTGACAAAAACAAAACTAAGGGATTTCTGTTTAACCAGTGCTCTGCCAGCACCAATCAACTTTCATTATGTCCTTCAAAAGGCGAGCCGTCTCGAGAAAGAAAGAAAAGAGAGGAATCCTCTTGAATCCTCTCCAGTCTTTTCTGCACGCACACAGGGTTCTGTAATTGGGGTCACTATGACAACACACACAATTCAGTTACATTGTGGGTCTGTGGACAGTGCAGAAGCACGACCCCCCTCATACAGACACACTCACACACCCCAAACCTTCTAATAAAAAAAAAACTACCCTGTGTCAGGTGACCACAGTCTCGCTTTACCCATTGGCTGAATCATAAGTAAACAACGCATGAGATCGTTTGAAACATGGGACAGCAGCACATGCTGCCTGAAACAGTTGGCCTTGTCTATTGAAAAATGATCACCTATTGTGTCCCAAACGACAAATCTGCCCAGTGGCACGTGTCTCTATTGTCTTCCCCAGACCCTTCCTTGATTGTCTCTGTCATTTCTTTTCTTTAGCCAGCCCTTGCATTAATCTGTTGGAATGACAGGCCTCACATAAGAGGGACAAATAGGATACCATCTGCTTCCCCGTCCCTTTCCAGCCTCTACCCTCACGCCCACAAACCCTCCCACCCCCAGCCTCCTCTAACGAGGAACTCAACGAAGCTTTGAGCCACACGGGGGGAGTGTGAATGTAGTTTGAGGTCAGAGCTCTGTGTCGGCCGTCCGATTAAGTGACATCATTGTAGTCAGGAATCAGCAGCACACGTCCTCAAACACCTTGTGAGCACATCACAACATTGCTAGTGGATGCAGCTTTGGCTGTGCTGTTCGTCTACCTGAATTTCAGGAAAGGATACCACCTCATTTTTCTAACTATTTGGTTTCCTTTTTCCATTCTGAGTTTTTTCTGAGTTTATTTTCCCTGTCGACAAACTAAATTCTGGGCAAGTATAACAAGCAGGAGGTTTATTACTTTATTGAGCCTTTAAATGTTCTACAGTGGTGTAATTGTAGAGAGATGAGCTTATGCAAATCCCTGAAATGTTGCAATGATCCATGATAGAAACCGAGTATATGTAATGATATACACCACTAAGCAGATGACACAGTTGGGGCATCCCTCCCCTCCTCTCTCACTAACAGAGCATAGAAATTGCTCAGTGGTGCAAAACATGTTTAGCTGGTTTCTCCATGTACCGTCCAAGCCTTTCCAAGAGTTCTACAACTCAAAATATTGTGCCTCCTCCCTCCCTGCCTCCCTCCTTTTATAATTGGGAACCACTTGTGCACACTGGTGACCCAAAGCGCCCTGTCTCCCCCTGAGCTGGCAAACCAAGGGGCTCAAGCTCTCCGCGCACCGACAGCGGGAGTGTAAACAGACCTGATGGTTTCTGACAGATCCATTCAGACTGAAAATCATTTATTCTTCTGGATTTTTTTCTCTCTCTTTTTTCATGCACAAAAAAAGCTGTCCATCAACTATTAGACTGAACATAGTGGATTAGACAATTTGACCCACAAACTTTTAGGGGAACATCTTAAAAGGAGTTGATTAATAAAAATATTCCTTTGATCCATTGAATCATCTCAAATTGCAACGCTTTTGACAATATAAGTTTGTAACATGTTGCTTTTGCAAAAAAGAATGGTAGATGGTTTGAACCAGATGTCCTACCTGTAGTCCTGTGGTGACGGATGATGCCCAGCATTCTCAATTATTCCTGACATCCTGGAAGTTATTCCACCTTCTATCATTTCCCAGGATGTGTAGTAGCTTTTTTCTGCAGCAAATTACACATTACAGTTTAAGGTGCTGGCAAATCATCCAACTGAAATAAACAACTTAGAAATGGACGTCATTTTACTACTTTAAACAGGGTTTTCATAAAGTAAATAAACATGGTCATACAATGTGTGGAATACCAAAATTGAAGAATTGCTTTATAAAAAGAAAAACTATATTAAGCATACATTTGTGGTTCCGTGAATAGGTGATACAAGAATAACCAAGAACATTCAGTTTGTGTTAGGCATCAACATCTCTTTGTTGTTGTTAAGCCGCATTCAGCTCCTTCTAATTAAATTCCAATTAAAAAAATAAGATAAACAGTGAACACACAACAAGTCATTTGCTAAATATGCAGCATCTTGCAGATGTTTTCATAATATGTTGGTCTATTGTGTCTGACCATATTTAAATGCCTCATCATTTAGCCTCCTCACATAAAGATATGCTCAAAGTCTGAAAATTGACAGTTGGCTCAACAAAACCAATTATCTGACAAAGACTGTGGGTCTGAAAGAGAGAGATGTAGAAATATCACCTGTTTTTGGTTGATATCCAAGAAGGGAGAGCCGATTGTGAGCCCCTGTACTGTATTCCACGGTGATGCACTTGTTTCTCCAAAAAACCCTTTTTTAAATTTCCCTCTCTGGAGCTGTCCAGCGCTTTGGCATGCGCAGTCGCGATCTCAGCAGAGCTCCCAGTAGCCCGGGGGGCAGGATGATCCCATGAGTTTGACAGCTGTTGTTAATTCAGTGCCTGTCAACACCAACCCCTACAACATCAACCACCTCAACAGCAAGTGCCAAAACAGCGAGCTTGAGTTTTGTGGTGACTTTATGCGTGTGTGCCGCGTTCCCTTTACGCACATCCAACCGCAGAAGTCAAACGCACGATAGTTGCATTAGAAGTTGGACTAAACTCCGTCTATTCATCGTGCTTTCTTATTGGATGATTAGAAAACGGATGAGAGCATGTAGTATGTGTCTCGGAGGGTTCCCAGTCTGTCTAATGTCCGGTGCGCCGGGCGCTCCAGTGGTTAACAGGTGCGCTCTGAGCGTCTTAATCCAAAAAAAAGGGAAAAAAATCGCTTCAGGTGTAAGTTTTCTGCAGAGCATTCATTATATATAACTGCAAATGCCCCTGTATTTTCAAAATTAACGATTAAAAAAAAGTGCAAAAGAAAAAAGTCCTTTTAAACACATTTTTATAAAAGAAAGAATCAGTAAGTATCCATGTTCCTTATCCTGCCATGCAAGCTTATTCCCAGTAAGTCCCTCGATCAGGTCTTAGACGTTCTGAGTCGCAACTTGTGGTGGCATCTGTGTATGAGTGTGAACTTTTTTTTTTTTTCCTTTGAGGAAGTGCTTGTAGATAATTTGCTTCCCGCCGCAGAGGCCGCGTCCTGCTCCTCTCATCAAGGCTGATTTATGGTTCCACGTAACACCAACGCAGGCCTACGGCGTAGGGTACGCCGTAGACTACGCCGTACCCACGGCGTAAGCTCTGCGTCGATTTAACGCAGGACCATAATTGAGGCTTGTGGGAAAGAGAGCCGGGGAGGCGGTGCAGGGAGGGCAGGGGCCGGCTGGGCTGCAGCAGGAGGCGGCAAAAGCTCACACTTGTCTGGAGAACAGGTCCGCTGAGAAAACATCATAAGAATACATTTAGGAAAGCACCTCGCAGCTTTATTCATACAACTTTCCATTTATTTTCTATTTATTTCCTTCAAAAATAAATAAATGAGTAGACCTCAGAATTCAGGACATTCTAATTCAATATTTGCAACAATATTTTTTAAATAATGAGTTTTGTTTTAAATTGTTTCACAATTTAACAGGGCACCAAGAACGACAACAATAGCTATTGACATTCGGCATTCACGAATTGCTTTGGGTGGTAACATTTATGCATCACACTGAGTGCTGGCTTGGTCTTTTAAGTACCAGCCAAAAATAGGAAACCAGTTTGAGGTTAAACTGCGGCTGGAAATGAAGGGAGACTGCAATATCAGTAATATCTTCCCCATGGGACCCTACAGATGGTAAATCGGCCTGTCACAATAGGCACAATCAATGATTACATGCATGAACGTAACGGACAAAAACACGACCGTCCCCAGAAAGTGGATGTTTAGGTCCTAAAGCCCGCGGGGTTATGATCTGGAAATAGGCTGGCCACTGCACAGCTTGGGACAACTGCTAAAGCCTGGAATAATATATACTTGCTTAGACCGAGTGAAAGAAACGACGATTAGGTAGTGATGATAGTGGTGGTGCTTTAATTTAGTCAGCAGTCAGAAGACCAATTCATGTATGGTTCATGTGCAGAAAATCTTGGGCAAAAATAAAAGGAAAACCTTGATCAAGCCGGAAAGATGTTTTCACTAATAGAAACTTATGTAATCATGTGGTGTCTACAATGAGTAACTGTGATTGTCAGCTATTAATTTAAAGATTTTTTTCACCAGCAAAAATTTGGCAAACTATAGCCACTACTCAAATGGGTTTACCATTTAATTTAATTTAAAAAAAAATTGGACTACTTTAAAAATATTGGGAAAAGCAAACGAAAACAAACAAAAAAAACTTAAGGGATGTATTCACTGTGGCAAGACTTTACTATTTTCAGCTGATAACCCAAAGAGCTAAGTGGCTCTTGATGCATCAAGTAAATAACTGAAAAGCCATTAATGGGTAATGTATTATGGCAGAAATGAAGTTTATTCTCTGAAATGAAACTTTCTTAGATTGGTCTAAGCTGCAGCTCTGCAGTCGGTTGCACGTGAAGGGACTTTCTAGTTTCAGTTGACAAAAACCTTAGTTCCTGTCTTTTAAAACTGATGGATACAATTCTTTTTATGGAGCAGGGTGTTGGATATAGCTACAAATGATGGCAAACTTGTATACTGCACCCCGATACCTCAGCCACACTTCCAATTATGGGAGATGATACACAAAATAAAGTATGCTAAATTAAAGCTGAAATGTTTTAATATCTTTTTTTTGTTTTTTGTGACACTGTATGTGAAATAAATTGTAAAAAGTTTGTGTTGTGGTAATTTTATGATGTTCGTGAGCTTTTTGTGTGTGTTAAAGAGCTCATTCTATGCGTATTTACAGGTTCATAATTGAATCTTTGCAGGTTTACTGGAAGACATATAAGTTTATTTTTAATGTATTTTTTCTGATAATGTAACTTGCTACAGGGACTCTTGTCGCCAAATGTCTGAGATGCTGCATTCTAGTTCCTGTTCCTTTAGGAGATCTGTCTGCTAGTGATGGTAAGAAAGGACTGGTCAGCTGTTTGGTTACAAAATAAAAGAATGCAAGACAGTCTCCCAGTCTTTAGTTGAGCAGTGAAATACTAATATCTGTGGATGTTTGCTTTTCATGGAGATGTTATGCAATGAAGCAAGCCCAGTTATTAAAAAGCAGGCATTACAAGTATATCATCTTCGGTGGGAGTAAGTGACTCCATTGGATTTGTGTACGTTCATTGAAAACAAATTCACTTATTTATATAGATTTATTTACAAGGAGTTATATATGTTCAAAATGTTTGGGTATGTACATCTATTTATATATACATAGATTCATACAAGTGTTTACATTGTTATATTATATACTATGGTTTTGACATGGAATGAATCAATAAATGCAATTACTTCAGGTTTTGTAACTTTTTAGACATGCTTCATGCACAAACAACTACAGAGATAATAGAAAAAACACTGTAAACATTTGTTTACTTTAAGATTCTTAATGATGAATGAAAATCTGTTGAAAATGTTTTTTTTTCCGAAAACTCAATATCAGTCAAAGAATTGGTTCTTACATTAACATGAGTTGCTTTAAAGCCGTTAATGTTGAAGTCATTTACCTCACTCAGTACAAAGGCTACCCATCAGACCAACTTATAGTGAATACTGACTGTTTCCATGGAAATGTTTTTAGTAAAATAAAAATTGTCAGGTTTAAAAGGAATTGGACCCAAATGTGGAAGACTGAAAGGCAGATGGAATCAATAATAACGGAAGTTACGTGGGTCACTATGGTTGACTGGATGACTGCGTGACATTACACGGGTCAATCAGTCCCTCTTTGACACGAGATAATTTTGTGAGTCCGAATGTCTGTCATAAAGTATTTATAGCACAAGTGTAACGGTGGCCGACAGGTCCCTTACATGACTTTGTTTACATAAAAATTTGACGTGCACGGAGTATGAGAAGACATGTGCACTTTGTTTACTGCCACTGGCAGTTAGGAGGGGACGAAAAAGAAAGTCCTTTATTTTGAACTAAAGGAGCAGCTGAAGCAGGATAGCAGGATAGACAGAAATTGAAACCTGGCAGTTTTAAAAAAAAAAGAATAATGAGCTGCACAACAGGCAAAGAGTTGACAAGCAGGGGAAGGAGGAAAGACCTGACACACACTCTGACAGAAGGTCAAAAGCTGGTTGTGCAGCAAGAAGGTCCTGGGTTCAATTCTCGCCAGGGAAACTGTGGGTGCTGAGTGCGTGTTAAGTTCCCCCATGACCTCAGCGCCCACACCCTGGGTGGGGTTGGCGAAAGGATCTTTCTGTGTGGAGTTTGCATGTTCTCCCCGTGTTCCCTTGGTAGCTAATGTGAGCTACCCTCACAAAAACATGCAGCAGTCCTGGGCTATACATGCCCCCTCTGGCCAGCCAGCTAGATGGGGTGGGGAAGATCCGGCCGGAATAACGTGATCCTTCCACGCGCTACGTCCGGCCGGAGAAACCCCACCCTGTCTGGTGAAAAGAAGCGGCCTGCTCACTCCTCAAGTAACTTAAAAAAAACACACCAGAACCCTAAAAGGGACCAAAGAAACCTGAATGATTTCATGTATATATTTCATAAAGCTATATATTTTATAAGTGAGACTTTTAGACTTACACTCAACTTTATTGATCCCTTTGGGATGACTCCCTCTGAGAAATTCAGTCTACAGCAGCTTATAGACAAGTTTACGCGCCAAAACACGGCGCTGCCATTCGTTTGCATCAATGCATGTCATTTCCGGCGGAAGTGGTTTCCGCAGCCTTTTACCGGTATAAACAGCGGCGTGGATACGGCGTGGACACAAACCTAAACCAAATACTTGCTGTTCGTGTGTTTTTTCTCTCGACAACTATGTCTTTGCCATGGGAACACGGTTCTACGACTTTGACTGGAGATGGTGTTACTCTCCCCCACCCGGATTCAGTGCAGAACTGGGAGGATAACATGACCACATGGCCCAGCATAACCTTCGCCAAGATCATCTCCTACTTCTCGGACTCCATGGCAATCGATGGGAAAGCTTCTGAGGCTTTTCAATACCTGCACAGCAACAAAGTCGGGTGTCTCATGTCCTACAAACATGATCGTTTTGTTTTTTTTAAAGCAAATGTCAAGCCTAGCCAGTCTTTAAACAATTTGTGGCATAATGCTTGGGTGCTGGTAACCGAAGCTGGAGATGTGAAAACGGCGGGATGTTCGTGTGTTGCTGGACCAGGGAGATCGTGTTCCCATGCAGCTGCGATCCTATGGAAGGTAAGAAGATTATTTGTCTTTATTTTTGGTATCCGAACCAGGCCCGGTTCTACGAGGGTGCATAAGCACGCACGTGTTTATGTGTTTGCATGCTCAGTTGAAAAGACGAAACAAAAGGCGTGCGCCCTAAAATCAGTGGATCATAAATCAGTCAATCGGTTTAAGACATACACACATTTAAGACCATAAATCAGCCCGCGTTACACCAACGCAGAGCCTCGGCGTAGGTTCTGCGTCGATCTATGGTTCCACGTTACACCAACGCAGAGCCTCGGTGTAGGTTCTACGTCGATCTATGGTTCCACGTTACACCAACGCAGAGCCTCGGTGTAGGTTCTACGTCGATCTATGGTTCCACGTTACACCAACGCAGAGCCTCGGTGTAGGTTCTACGTCGATCTATGGTTCCACGTTACACCAACGCAGAGCCTCGGCGTAGGTTCTACGTCGATCTATGGTTCCACGTTACACCAACGCAGAGCCTCGGTGTAGGTTCTACGTCGATCTATGGTTCCACGTTACACCAACGCAGAGCCTCGGCGTATGTTCTGCGTCGATTTAACACTGAGACCATAAACAAGAAAAACGCTGCTTTCTGCTGCACCGTTAACAAAGTAACGAGGACAACCACGCCAGCAAGACAACAGTGAATGAATGATTGTTTATTTCGAATGATTGTTTATTTCGTTCAGCAGCAACATCATAAAAAAAGAACAAACATAAACAAAACAGAAAAAATAAATTAAACTATGGCTGAACGAAAAGGGTTTGGCAGAAGCATAGCTTTTAGGCGCCAAACCCTTGTTTACTATTCAAAATTTGACAAACAAACAAAACATATTCTAGTAATACAGTACTTTATAGTACTACAACAATGTATATTAACATATATATCCAGAACTTTACCAAAACTACAAAGTATATTAACATAGGCTATATATCCAAAACTTTACCAAAATTACACAAGAATACACTACTATGATTGTAAACATAATTATATAAATATATCTACACATGCATACCTTCTTGCATGCATACATACATACAAGCCATAAGCACAAGGATTATGTACCCAAATAATCCAAACTACTATTAACTTAACGAGAAAAAAAATAAAGTAATAAACTATAACATTTTATACTTTTCAAAAGTGCACCATTTAAACTTTTTTTTCAACTGGACAACACTTTTACTATCTTTTATTTCGTCTGGTAAACTATTCCACATTTTTACTCCATAGACTGAAATACACATTGTTTTTAGCGTGGTACGAGCACTTGGTTGTTTAAATTTCCCCTTCCCTCTGAGGTTATACTTTCCGTCCCTTTCCGCAAACATTTTTTGAAGATTTCCTGGAAGTACGTTATTCCTTACTTTGTACATGATTTGAGCAATTTTGCAGTCAACGATGTCTTTGAATTTCATTGACCTGGATTTAAGGAACAGTGGGTTGGTGTGTTCATAGTACCCTACTTGGTGGACTATTCTGATAGCTCGCTTTTGCATAAGATATAACATTTGAGTGTTGCTTTTGTATGTACAACCCCAGACTTCTGCACAATAAGACAGATATGGCAACACAAGAGTACAGTACAGTGTGTATAATGAATTGTAGTTAAGTATTTGTTTTGTCCTATATAAAATTCCTATTGTTCTTGCAAGTTTCGATCTAATACAACTAACATGAGGACGACAGTGGTTTGTTTAGTGATGGTTTTGAGCTGTATAGATCAAATTAGTTTGAATTTCTATGTTTTATTTTCAGGGTAAGAAACATCTGTTGCTAGATTGTCTGATGGGTGAGGTAGCCCAGACTAAATGAAGCATTTTCTTTGTTCTGCAGCGATATTGCTGCAATAAAGCATTTAAAATACACTTTAAATATTCTTGTTTTGCTAGTATCGTTCCACTTGAAATTATGGCAAAATGCATAATTTAGTGTGCATCTGAGATGCGCACAGAGAAAATAAACTACTACATAATTATTATATGTATGATTTCACTTAAACAAATCTTTAAATTTTTATTTAACTGTAGAATAATATGCACACATTTGATTTATGTGCATAAATTCAATTGCTAGTTCCCTAACCCCATAACACAGTGAACCCATTATAATATCTGCATTTTTTTTTTTTCTCTCTCTAGGTAGAAAATGCTGTGAGACAGGGGAAAACCAGGCTTGCCTGCACTGATGGACAGAACCAGTGGAATGCTGGGTCCAAAAGAAATGCTGGTCAGAGGAAGATGAAGGATGTGCGCTCCAAACGTCACCACAGGCAGGATGTTTACCGGCTGCCACAAACTTTACAGGCAGCTTCTACCGCTCCAGAACCGGCACGGGAGGTGAAAGTCTTTAGGACTCATGAAGAGTGGAGGAAAAACATGCTTTCCTCGCCTATGGCAGAACTTTTCATGTGCCCTGGAAATAGCCTCCTGAAGCTCTGCATTAATGCAGATACCTCCACCATCACCGAACCGACAATAATGGTCAACACACATGGGGTAAAAAATAAAATAAATACAAAAAACACAAGATTGGGAAAAAACATACACTCTTAAAGAATATAGAAGGGAACAGTGGATAATTGACCAAGTTATTTAGTAAGATTAAATTATTGCACTGTGGTTGACAGATTATTGCACATATGATGACCATTTCAATGAATAAATAAGTATTCCTGTTCAATAAAAAGGAAAAACAGCAAGTGGTTACTATGTTGGATAGTGGCTACCTGTTACATCCTCCCCCAAGTGAGGAGTTGTACAGCCTGATGGCCTGAGGGACAAAGGAGTGCTTTAGTCTGTTAGTCTGTTAGCCCTGCATTTGAGCAGGCTCCTCTGGTTGCTGATGACGGTGTGCAGAGGGTGGTTGTTAATGTCCATAATATCCAGCAGTTTGTTCAGTGTCAGAGTTTTCAAACCACAGACCATTGTGAAATAAAAGTGTCATGAAATAAATAAATGTACACAATTATAAAATACAAATGTCATGAAATAAACAAGTTGCAATTTAAAAACTAAAGATTTTGTTTTATTAATTTTGTATTTGTTTCATTGTCATGTTTATTTATTTAATTGAATAGTTATTTATTTAAGATGTATGTTGTATTATTTAATTGAATATTTAATAATTGAATATTTAATAATTTCCATAGAAAGGGGTAAAATCAAAATCTATTCATGTAAGCTTTAAGCTGTTCATTTATTAAACTCACCATTGAAAGGCAAAATTGCTCAATTGAAAATAATTCAATTTTAATGGGTATATATAGAAATATATCAGTTTTTCTTATTTTAAACATGACACAATATCCTAAGATCTTAACAACATGTCTGAAAGACATGCTTGGGTAAAAATACCACAAATTCAGTACCACAGATTGCTTTTTTAAAACACGTTTTTACAGCTCCTTTAATAGCAGCCAGTCTTAGAGAAAAGAGACAGCCACTTGACTTGACTGTGCACGGCTATAATTGTGATCTTGGTAGAATATTTATGCATGCCAAGTAGTATAATGTTCAGGATTTTTAAGTAATGACCTCCCTATTAAAGCAGTGACCTGTGGACACCCCTGAAGGAGGGAACTAGCTCTGCGTAATGCATGTAGACTAAGAGCACGACGACTCCCTGCAGCTCAGGAACACAGAGCTTCTCTCATGCCTGCTCAGGAGTAATAGCGAAACAATGGGATCACCGCCTCAAGGTTGGCCTGTGTTTGCAGCCTGTGTTTTTGTCTTGCACCAAATGTTTACTCAAAACACATCAGCCTTCTCTGAGAATGAGGTCAGCACTGCCTTTAATCACCACTGCAGGCAGAGACACAGTGTCCCCCAGAAAAAGCTTTTTGCCCAGAGTGAGGCACAGGCCACACAGAGGAAGCAACTGCCAGCCATACTTTGCTGAACAGCACCATCAGTATCCTGCCAAAAATGTACCTCTAAAGCCTCACGTTGGACAGAGCATCCTTGTTAGATATGAAAACAACCTCCCCAGTAGACTTATTTTAGGAAAATGTTTAAAACAAGAAAGGTTGATTGTTAAATAAAAGTTTTAGTTGCATTAATGAGTGGTTAACAATTGTCAAATTGGTGATTAATCAACATTAATCAGGATTTAGGCTGATTAGGCTGACATGGATTTGAGGTGCACAGTAAGTAGAAACGGCTGCACTAGGCCTAAAATCAATCTACACCGGCAGTGGGAACTAGGAATTGAATAATGTTTGGATCGTACTCACGTTAAGAAATGATTAAATTAAAAAAAAGTATTGTATGAAGAAAAAAACAACAAAAGGAGAATTTAACCCTAAACAGATCCCAGTGTCTGTCATGTTTTACACAGACTTGAAGGACCATCAACAAGGTTACCTCAACTCTGTTTCAGAAATTGATGTAACTTGTACTCAAATCTGTTTCCAGGCAACTTACCCTGTGAATATAACAAGCTCGGATAAAATAGATTTCTCTGTAATTTTTCCAACATCAACTCACTTTCCTTTGCTCTTACACCTCATATCCTTTTCCGCAGAAAGATGTGCTCAAATTCACTATGATTGCAATACAATCACTAATTCTAACAAAAGAAAAGTTGGAGGATCTCATCTTTTTAGCTGATATTGCTATGGTGAATTATAGGACTGAGACGTCCATTAATGATGACTTTTTTAATATATTTGTTTTATTTATTTAACTTCGTACCAAAATTTTCAGAGTTGACTGAACCAACTTTAAACCCCTTATTTTACATCTGAAACTCATACTTTCTCATCTCAGGGCTTGTCAACTGTTGGTTAGGATTTTAATCGCGTGCGTTTTGATTTTCACACACGGCAGAACTTATGCGTGAAATGTTATATGAATTTGTATTTTGTTGAATAAAACAAGAGATGATAGAGAGGTCAAATCTAACAAGTTTGTATTCAACATTGTATTAACTAACCCCGTAAAAAATAAAGGCCTATGAAAACTCAAAAATTCTAAGTAACTGGCTGCAATAGATTTTTGTGTTTTGAGTCTACTAACTAAAACTCAGACACATTTCTTTTGTTGAAGTAATTTATAAATTAACTTTGAGATAACTTCAAATTTAGATTTTTTTTAAACACTTAAAATTCAGCAGTCTGAACTAATTATTTTTGTTTCAGATAAATTATCTTTCAATTGCATCAAAGCTCAACATTGAGTTGTATTCTGAAACATGAGATGTTATGGCAACTAAAACTTTTTTTATTATGCCTATATATGATACAAATATAAATAATACTAGTTTAGTAAAACATGTTTATTTTAAACATTAAATACAACATTCCAGCATGATTCCGTGCCTCAGACGAGTCCTTGAAGAGAACCTCTTGGTTTTTGAAGGCAAAATCACGAAATTTGCCCGTCATAGGACAACCCCTCAATAAATTAATCAATAAATTAGAACTATATGGGATCAGGGGACTGCCATTAGAGTCGGTGAGAAGCTATTTAAAAAAAACAGATGCAATTTGTGAAACCACCATCAGTCAAGATGTTTGGATATTGGGTGTGGCGTACCACAGGGGTCGGTGATGAGTCCGAAATTATTCTTCATGTACATCAATGACATATGTAAGACATCACAAATACTCAAATTTATCTAATTTGCAGATGACACAAATATAACTGGATTAGGTGAGAATTTATAGAAACTTTTGGACACTATCGCTTCAGAATTCATCAAAATTCTTCAGCACGATTAATCTCCAGGATTAATGTCCTTTCCTTCTACAAAACATAAATAAAAAAGAAACCTTTGCAAATAAACATAATAGGCTACCAGTTATGACATGCTTTTTTTGTTAAAGCAAAGTATGAAATAATTACACTTTTAATGTATGTAGAGTTGTATACACTTGTACAATATGGTAAAAATCACATAGATTCACTTTTTCCTTTTTGTATACTTTTTTATACAAAGAATGATTACAGGTGATTTTTAGATTTTGTTTTGGAAAACAAAGTTATGTGATTTTTTTTTATTATTTTTTCTTATTCATGTTTGAGCAGGTTTCTGACATGTCAGCTCCTTTAGACATCATGCAGTTCTTTAGTGGCGATAAACTTAAACTGTATTAATCCCTCAAGTGTTTTTATTATTCTCTTGAGAGAATCTAAAATGATTTAAAAATGGATTAAAAAAAACACATTTATCAAAGAATTAACAATCTAAATTTTCCAATGCATTGAATTAATATGGGATAACTCCCAACTGTACACAGAAGTGGCTATTCAACTGAACCTCCAAACTCATGAATATACTGGATAACAGCTTTCTTTCTTTCTTTTTTAATGAAAGGGTTAAGCTCATTGCAAAGTTTTTATGTAAAATGAAGTATTTTTACTATTTTACTCTTTACCATTTTCCAGTTTTACACAAAGCTTGAATATTTTGGTAACCATTGTCAGACTTCACAACTGTTAACTTTCCCTCTCAGGCATGTGTTTAATCAGTTCATTCATTCGTCATTCGAGTATTGGTCAGTAATGGTCAGCTACAAATGCCTTTGCAGGTCCCACCACACCATCTCGTCTACACCCCATATACGTTTTCTTGTTAGACTGCTTCAGTTTCCACTCATGTTGTCATGAAGAATCAGGGAAAAGCTGTTTATGAATCTTTAGAAAGATCAGTGGTATTGACCTTTGAGTAGCCTTCGGACCACCAGTCTCTTATCTGAGGTCAGGTCAGGGTTCTTCACTGTCCCAAATGGAGCATAAGTCCTCATCTATTTTCACAGATGACTGGAAGTGAAAGGGTCTCATTTCCAAATGAGGTTTTATTTAGCTTGAATTTGGCACAAGTACCACATGCTTGTATCATGTCAGTGCTTAAACACTTAATCTTGTTTGAATAACTTCCATTTAACTCTTGCAGTGACTTTTCAGAGGTTATCCAGACCGAAAATATGATATTGATGTTGTTGAAATTTTGATCAGAAGATCAGCGTAATGCAATTTGACATTTAAAGGTTTAACACATTAAAAAAAAGATAACAGAATAAGAAAGCAAAAAGGAGATCCGATTGCTTTTTCTCTGTTCTTTGTGTTTGTGCGTGTTTTAAGCAAGTTTCTCTAAAAGAAGACAGAAATATTGTCTAAAAAATAAATCATGTCCGATCTGGGGTATGCATGAACCCATCACTATGGGACTAAAATAATGACGAAGCCCAGCCTTTGTTATCCCGCGATAAAACATTTGAATAATGGACTAAAAAAACCACAAAGAAACCAAAGAAAAGAATTTGGAAGAAAGACAGTCTATTAGAAAATAGGAATCAGATAAGAAAACAGAGTGAAATAAAGCGGTGCAGTAAAATGGACACAAAATAAGGAGAGAAGAGAGAGAGGGGGCAACAGTGGTGCGATGTGAGTGTTATCATCAGCTCTCATTCCCAGCATGGAATCTATAATGGGAAAATCAACCTCTCTGACTCCTGTGTAATTGGATTTGCCGGGTCTCGTGCTGAATCAGAGCCCAGTGGGTAGCACAAAGCTTGTTAAGATCGGACAAGCATTGCTGGGCTGAGGGAGAGGTGGGGCGACAGCAGAAGTAACCTTGACAACTTTTCTGAAGTGTAGAGTGAATAATTTGATACGTTGAACACTCGACCGTTCATCTTCTGTAGCTTGAAAGCTTTGTAGACATTAATAAGTTCATACACTGAGTGAAACCTGAACTTCTTTTTTTTTTTTCACACGAAGGTCACCAGAAAAGAAAAAATAGACACCTGTATTACCTCGGAACAAGTCTTTTCTAACTGTCTTTGCCAGGATACAGGACTAAACACATTTCTACCCTAACTTAGTTACTCCTGTAAGACCTGTAAAGCCTCTGAGGCATGGGCTTTTTTTTTGTTTTGTTTGTTTTTTGGAGAAGGGAATCAAATGTGCACAATAAATTAAGTAGCCAAACTGTATCTTATCTATAACACCCCATTAATGGTAGTGCATCCACTTTGTATAGTTAATAGTGGATAACCTTTGGTCTGAATCCAACATCAACATTTTAACTGAGTTATGAAGTAATTCAACTAATTGAAAGCTTTAATAGTTGTGATTAAACTAGACGCACTAGAGGGACTTTATTTTGTCCCTTTTGCACCACTAAACGGGTCTAGTTCATATCCCCCTGGTCAGGAGAGGATGACAGACTGACCTTTTACCACCATTGATATTAAAATAACTGACTGTAAAAGCTGTTCACAGACAATATTTGATAGTTAATAGTGACTAATTACTCGTGATCTGAAAAACTGTAATACAATGCTGAAATTTCCAAATTAATTGCCATTTTGCAATGAGCTGCTAAACTGACTGTTCAGTGACGACTGTTTAATGTTATTAACCTTAATACATACGTTTTTTCCTGTAACTACAGACATGATATGGGATGTAATTGACTGGAAAGAATGCATGTTATGTGAGCATGTTGGGTCAGTTATAGGCTTATTTTGTATGAACATGTTGGGTCAGTTATAGGCTTATTTTGTATTTTATTTTTTTCTTAATTGTATCTAATGCTAATGTATTCTTGCACTATGCTTTGACCTCCTTTGACATGAGATAGATTTGCTCCTCTCCTTTTGAAATGTTGAGTAACTGTTTTTAATAAAAGGTGGTCACTTTTTTTGGTTTAAACAACCTTTACAGTAGATATTGAAATTACTTTGATCACAATGTGCATTCTTGTACTCTAATACTGACTCAACTGTTCCCCTTAAAATGAAATTTGACTCAAAATAACTTTTCAAAATATTTTTTATATTTGATTTTTCATGGAAACTTTAAATAAATGTAGAATGTGCTTGTCGAGAAGATCTATACTATATAAGGAACTACTACAATAATATAAATATATATAACGTATATATAACGTATAACGTAATATAACGTAAATATTCCAACCCCGTAACATTTGTACAGACTCACATCCGGCACTTTAAAAACCCCATATTGTACATTTCTGTTTATATTGTACATTTCTGTTTATACATTTTATCTGTCATCTGTCATCCTACGTCACTTTTTGTAAAGACTCATATCCGGCACTTTAAAACCTCATATTGTACATTTCAGTTTATCTCTGTTTATACATTTTATTTTATTCTATCTCTTATTTTATCTCTATATATTTGTTTGTTTTTATATTTTTATTCTTGTTGTATTGCACCAATCACCACAACAAATTCCTTGTGTGTGTTAACAAACTTGGCAATAAACCCATTTCTGATTCTGATTCTGATTCTACTGCAGGAAGTGAGGGGTGTAAATATTGCCTGCTGGCTAGCTTGATTCTTGATCATCTCACCCTGCAGTGGCCAATTAATAAGACCATCAGCCATCATTTGGTGGAGATCAGTCTTTCGGTGTCAGTGGCAAGAGGTTAGAATCAGAAGAAAACAGAACATCTGGCAATCACAACTTCCTTTTCCTATCAAGTAGGTTATTGACCCTTCTACAGGATCTTGCCATCATATTTTGAGGTTTGATAAGTTTTTCTCAAGAGCACCCCACTAAGCAATCCTTGACACATATATTTTATTGTTTTACATTACTTTTAAACTGGTAATCTTACACATTGCACCTCAAAGGGGCTCTCTGGTGGCCCACAGATTTAAAGTGATGTCAACAAATAGCAACATTACCATGTATCAAAATCTTTCATTCAAAATTATTTTCTTTTTTACTTCCAGGCAGTGAATCCAGTTAAAGATGCCTATCTTTGTTTTGTTCCAAGCAAAAAAAAAACCAAAAAAAAAAAATCTGGTAGCGCAACATGTGCTGGCAGCTCAAAGCAATAGTGCTCCAATGACCAGCACCATTATACTGAAAGCATGTAATGTACCCATCTAATCAAAGTTCAGTAGCCAGACATGAAGATTGCCAGCTGGAAGAATGCAAGTGGGGATTTCGTTGTGGTAATGTAATGGAGCTTGGTTGGATGAAAAGAAAAAAAACAGGAAGAAGAGCCAAAGAAGAAAGAGAGAAGTGAAGGGGGATGAATTGCTGTGGTTTGGATCTTGTTTCTGTTGTGTTATTTTACACTCAGCAGAGCAGTAGATACCCAGGTAAGCACTGAATAAGATCTCTCTGTTCCTCCACCTCCCACAACATGAATGATTAAGCACTTGGCCCACAGCACTGTGAGCCTGAGTGAAGACAAGAGTATATGGGTACACAGGCTTACATGCAGCATTATCAACATTGCATTACAACTACATACTGCATGAATGAGACATAGCATGTTATCTTGTCTTGTTATGCTTTCATAGCATTAAACAATCTTGACTTTTGCCAACTCTCTGCCAAGAATCCTGTTGTTCACTGACTGCCTCCATGCAAGCAGACACCGGAGGACTCACTATTTTTATTTAACATCGGTGGAGGGAAGGACGTTTTTACCTGTCTGGATCCAGGCTAAGACTTTAAGACTTCAAAATGCAGGTTTGAGTTTATTTTGTGATGACTGGTTGGCACTTGAAAACATTTTCATTTAGATTTTTACATTTTGGAGAAAAGATTTAAATGAAAGTTTAAGAAGGCTGATATCAGTTATTAAGCCCCCAGCTGCAGCTGTTTAAGTTATCTTTTTAGAAAACAAGAAACAGAAAAAAACTAGTTCAGTTAAATAAGTTATAGAGTAACAGAATTTACCTACCAGCAAATGTATCTATTGACATGTTTAATTTATTTTACTTATAGCGTTCAAGTTTAGCGTGAAACCATGTATTTGCTTTATTACAATTGATTTCTTCACTTGTTGCAACTGTTTGTACTTATGCTGTAACATAATTTTCCATTTTCTGTACAAATATAGGCAAGGCAAGTTTATTTGTATCGCACAATTCAACACAAGGTAATTCAAAGTGCTTTACATCAACATTAAAAGCAGCAAGACCCAATTAAACAATAAATAACAAATAAAATTAAATAAAATTATGAGAAAATAGGTCAAATAAAAAATATACAAAAAAAATACAAAAGTATTTCATATTGTGTTCATCAGTAAGCTTCAGAAATGATGGAAGGAAGATTTTGTTACTGCAATTTTGTTAGTGAGTAGTTTTTACATCCACATCAATCTGAGAGCTGCATCCGTTGTCTTGGTCAAAGAGAGGAAATCTTTTTTTTTTTTACATGTAAGGTCAAATAATCAGTTAAAATCCAGTGTAAGTTCTTGTTTGAGAGTAAACTCATAAACTCCCCTGGCAGCCACTCCCCCTCCCTCCATCATCTGAAGCTACCTCTGCTTCTCGCACAGATGAGATCACTCTGTCTCAGGAAACACTGACACTGTAGACCAAGAAGATGACCATCTCTTAATTAAAATACGATTGGTTGTACCCTGAGGCAGCAAGGCAAATTCACCTGATCTGACTGTGGCTCCACGGATTCATTACACAAGCCCTTTCTCCCCTGACACCAGGTTGGGGTTGTTTTTTTGCTTAATCACAAGTGGAATTACAACATCGCTCATTTTGTTTGTTTGAGTTATAAAGATACAAATAGCACATTGATGGGGATAACTTTTTACACTGGTCAAGTCCCATCTTTAGTTCAGACTCGTTTGTACTCCTGGACTTGAGAACGCCCCTTTAGTGTTCAGCCTTTCAAGCACGCTGTCATTAGAAACACTTCTGCTCGCTGCAGACAGCTTTCTTAGAAATGAATGCCAGCAAGACATGAAAGGTAACCTGAATAGAAAACAGTAAATCTTTCGATTTATTCAGAAAACTGAAAACATTAGCATTATTATCACTTCTGAATTCATTAATCCTTCTCTTGACAGGAGCTTATCTATCCATGTTATTACTTGTAATACTGTATGGCAGATCCCTAAGTCACGCTGTCCCAGCACATTGTCTGCTTGTGCTGCCCTGAGAGAAGTTTGTTCCCATGAAGGAAGGGGGTGTCAGCGATACCCCACACCAGCAGTGCTACCATCACAAGGCCAGATTGATTCTGACGTCCAAAAAGGGGTTCCTTCAATGATATTGTTCACCTGTCTCATTGGCTTAAAGTGGGTGGGTGGGAGCGGGTGTTATGGGAAGGGGGTCGTGTGAGGGTTATTGGTGGGGACACGGGGTGAGGAGTATTGTTGAAGAGATGGGTGAGAGGATTGGGGGTGCAGTGCTGACAGATGGAAAAAAATAAAATACTCTCGTCTGACTAGCCTCCTCCATCCTTCCATGGGGCCCTGCTTCAGCAGAGTAATGAAGTCCAAATTACAGCACGTATTGCTTAGAACAAGCCTCTATTGTTTGCCCTCAGGGCACATTAAAGCGCACTAAATGAGTGTCACAGCAAGCAGCAGGGCACAGACCGTTACTGCACTATTTAGTCTGCCCTCTTGTCTCAAGACGGCCCTGTTTTGGAGGTTCTCAGATCAGACAAATACTGCTCCCCTCCTCCCCTGCCTCCTCCGCCTTCACCCTTCCTCTGTACAGCTAACCCCTCCCCAACTCCTCACCCCAAAATAGGCCAAATCTCCTCTATTGTGTTTCGACTGCCTAGTGTGAAATTCACTGTGACGTTAAATGTTTTCTAATGAATAATTACTGAATGGATATGCAGGGGGAATATGTGTAATGGATTGTAGACTGCATTTTAAAGACGTCTTTTTTGTCTCTGCTCCGTGGTATTTACAGGACAAAAACACTTGGCCTTTCTCAGAAGAAATAAGGGCCATAGGCAGAGGACAGAAGCATGGGAGGAGGGGGGAAGGAGGGCTTTGTGTCAATTAGATCCAATGGATTATCTTTTTTTAATGTTTTTACAGAGAATCAAAGGACTTGCGCTTCCAAAAGGAGAGAGAAGAAAATACAAAACCAACAAAAGCTGTGAAAACCTTTGGTTGAAGTTTTTGCTGCTGCGAATGCAAAACAGATTGGTGGAATTTTTTTTCCCACTATGCTGCTTAAATGCGCCGCTGTTTCAGGCTTTGCCAGCCCATTTGCACACCGCGTTGTGTTTGGTTGGTGCATCAGCTCAAGAGAAAACACGGGCTGCTCGCCAAGTTCCATGCGTGCTGGGTAGCAATGATTATTTTCTATATGTTCATCGGCACAATCACAGACCTTTGCTTCAAAGACATCAAGGACCTCTAGACCTCTCATTTCAATAGAACAAATAGACCCCATGTTTGTGCTTTTTCTGGTGCTTTTTAATGCCGTCCCCCCGGATGGAGTTATTTATTCAAACACTGTGTCATCCAGCTGTATTTGTCAAAATAGTTGGCAGAAAGTTTCATCATTCTCATGTGTCCACCAAGATCACAAGGGATATTGTTGCAATGAAACCAATAAATATAAAGTTTTTATAGTTGTAAATACAAATATAAAGAGTGATGAGGGGAGAAAAACACAACATAAATTTGAAATTGGGTAACTGTGAAGAACATAGTGCACGAATGTGTTTTATAAATAACTGTCATTTCACTTTTAAAAAGTTTCTCATTGCTTTGATAGGTATTTAACTTATACCGATACCACTTGTTGCACAGGGTCATCTAGACATGGAGGGAGCCCTGACTGCCAGAGACCGGGTGGGAATCCAGGACTTTGTGCTCTTGGATGAAACCACAGAAGCTGCTTTTATAAGCAACCTAAAGAAACGGTTCAGCAAGGATCTTATCTATGTAAGTCCTGGAAAGCACAGTTAAAACCCTTAGCAAACATGTGTGCATTTTTGCAATAACTAAGATTTTCCTCCTTCTTTTAGACGTACATTGGCACGTTGTTGGTGTCTGTCAATCCATACAAGGAGCTAGACATCTTCAATAAGAAACAGATGGATATCTACATGGGTGTCAACTTTTTTGAGCTTCCACCGCACATGTGGGTGTGCAGTCAATGTGAACACATTTTATGAATGTTTACGGCAGCAGCTCTCAACTGTTCTGGCTTTGGGACCCACCATCCCCCTCAATGACATCCACGACCCAGCTCCAGGACTTGATAACTTTCAAGTTCTCAAATGTCTCTAATAAAAATATGGTGCAGTTTAAACTTCAGATTGTACAGACTTAAAAGTGCTTTCATGCACAAACATGAAATAAAAACATGCAACCACTGAGAAGTAGCTCCAAAAAGACTCAAATATATAGCTTTAGCTGAGTACCTACTAACTGAACATAACAAGAACTGTACCAGAAAAAAAAGAAGTCACTTAATCAAGCTTTATATCAGACTTGCCAGCTGTTTTCCAGCAAACTATATGAAATAAAAAGTGCAACAACTGAGAAGCTCTAAAAAATAAGTTGTTTTACCTTCACCTGAGACAAAAGGGTGTGGGAATCTATCTATCACAAGTACTATCACAAGTACAAACAGGATCACTAATGCCTCTATCCAAACACATAAATGTTCCAACATATTTTTCATTTTTGTCCAGTCCATCAAGTCTTTGTGTTGAAAAGCAATGTTTGATATGCCTCCATACAGCTACGCTTTGGCAGATAACGCCTACCAGACCATGCTGACAGAGGTCACCAACCACTTCATCCTTATCTCCGGCGAGAGCGGAGCAGGAAAAACAGAGGCTTCCAAGAAGATCCTGCAGTATTATGCTGTCAGCTGTCCGAGCACCACTTTACTGGACACTGTCAGAGACAAAATGCTCATGTCCAATCCCGTCCTGGAGGTCTGGTGATTATTTAACATTTGATCAGTGTAATGACTTCCCTAAATGAAAGCGATGACAATATTAACCTCACTGAATCATATGACTGCATTTTAACACAGGCCTTCGGAAACGCCAAAACACTAAAAAATGACAACTCAAGTCGATTTGGGAAGTATATGGATATTCAGTTTGACAGCCAGGTAAGGAAGCTTCACGATGTCAGTTTTCTTAAAATTTTAGTCATGTCAAGCTTTAGACTGAAACTCTTGCTTTTTAAGGAATTATTTCTTACCAAATCTTTAAATCTGGTCACTGGACCATAGACTATTATTTCTGGAAGTTGTAGAACTGCTTTCTTTAGGATCATGATGCTCATAGGGGGAAGCTGTTGGAGGCCATATCCTGAACTACCTGTTGGAGAAATCAAGGGTTGTGCATCAGAACCACGGGGAGAGAAACTTCCACATATTCTATCAGCTAGTGCAGGGAGGATCAGATGACTTGCTTCAGCAGCTGGGCCTGGAAAGAGACTGCCAGCAATACAACTATCTAACACAAGTGTGTATGAATGTTTTTTGTTTTTTCAAATGTATTGTTATGAATAAGCAAAGCAAGAAAGCATTTAACTTAATGAAATTCTTTTAACAGGGAGAGTGTGCAATTGTTTCATCAATCAATGACAAAAATGACTGGAAGTCAGTGAAAAATGCCCTGCAAGTCATTGACTTTGATGACATTGACACCAGTGTAAGTAGTGCAGATGCCAAGATATAGAGGGTGTAAATGCTTACCTGTTTAACAGTACAAATAAAACCATGATTCTGTGCAGCATTTGTTTGGCATTGTCGCAAGTGTTGTCCACTTGGGAAATGTTCAGTTTGAAACTGACAGTAAAGGCTATGCTCTCCTGAACAACAACACAGAACTGCTCTGGGTTTCCAATGTAAGAGAACATATATATATATATATATATATATATATATATATACATATACATCTTTTTTAAGTTTTTTTTTTTTTTTTCATCTTCACCAAGCACAGTACATTGCCTTATCCCATTTTTCTCCACAGCTGCTTGGTGTGGATGCCCAAAGTCTTCAGGAGGAACTTACATTCAGGAAGATTGAAGCCAAAAAGGAGCAGGTTGACACACATAGAAATCTTCTTTAGTTCTGTTTAAAGATAAAGCCAAGCTTCTCTGTAAACCTCCCACATATGAAATACTTTGGTGGTTTTCTTTCCACCACAAAGGTCCTCAGTCCATTCACAATTGATCATGCCATCTATGCCAGAGATGCGCTTGCTAAAGCGATCTATGGACAGACTTTCACCTGGCTGGTCAACAGGATCAATGAGTCCATGGAGAACAAGGTGAGCTGATGAAAGTGTACCACAAAAGACAAATCATTGACAATGACATGACTTTTTCCCCCCGGATGTATTTTGTACTAGGATTCTTCACCAAAAAGTGTTATAGGGCTTTTGGACATATATGGATTTGAAGTTTTCTATGTAAACAGGTAAGTGGTGATCTTTTATTTGGGACTTTTGTACTGTGACTGCACAGTAAGATTAGCATTGGATTGATGTTTGATGACAGGCTTTTAAGTGAATAATTGTTGATGTTTTCCCTGATACATTTATGTTTAAAAAAAAAAAACTTTACTGAACTTGGTCTCTTTGTCTTCACCATTTTCTTCAGTTTTGAGCAGTTCTGTATAAACTACTGCAATGAAAAGCTGCAGCAGCTTTTTATCCAGCTGACACTCAAGGCTGAGCAGGATGAGTATGAAGCTGAAGGAATTGAGGTAATCTGACGCTGGAACAAAACATTGACTAGTTACATTAATGTGTGTTTAAACATCTCAGGTTTCTTTGTTGTTTTTTTTAAACATAGTGGGAACCCGTTCAATTCTTTAACAACAAGATCATCTGTGACCTGGTCGAGGAAAGACACAGAGGAATCATATCAATACTGGTGTGTAATAACAGGTGAAGCCTTCCATTTATTTACATTTAAAAAAGAAAATGATGGTAAATAAACTGAGACAACTCCTTTTGGATGTCCTGCAGGATGAGGAGTGCCTCAGGCCAGGAGATGCAACAGACATCACCTTCCTGGAGGAATTGGAAGAAAAGATGGGAAATCATCCCCACTTTGTCACGTGAGTTTCAACATAACATAACAACCTAATATTTCAAGAACTGACAGATGTTGAAGCTTTCTGTGCAAAGGTTCTTTCTGATCATTTTGAGTCACACCATTGGTAACTAATGACCTGACTTCATGAAAAGCATTTTAACTCAGCACACAACACAAATCAGCTCAAGTCTTTTCGTCAATACTCTGCTGAGTAGAGTCAACAGTGGACCTTAAGTCCTTGAGGGACTTAAAGAGAAACATCTAAGTCTCCCAGTCCTCATCCCTCTGTTTGCCTCCTCGTCTTTGATTGCAGGCATAAACTGGCGGACAAAATGACCCGTAAGACTCTGGAGAGGGGAGACTTCCGTCTCTTGCACTATGCCGGGGAGGTCACATACTGCGTTGTGGGTAAAAGGAAGCACATCCTCTTCTACTCATATGCAAGCCTCCTGACTGCCAACTGATGGCTCTGTGAATCCTATTTTCTTCTGGTTTATTCTAGGTTTCCTGGACAAAAATAATGACCTGTTGTACAGAAACATAAAAGATGTAAGTCAAACATTTTTTAATAATGTTAACAAGACACAAATACTATGGTTTATGCTGTAGGATTATTCTACAGAAAACAAGATGAGAATGATTGTTCTGTTATTACGTAAATTAATGTTTATGTGTTAATTTCCGATAGCTGATGTGTCAGTCGAAAAACTCCATAGTCAAAGCACGCTTCTCCTCCATGGATCTGGACAACAAGAAAAGACCAGAAACAGTAAGTTCATCATTGTTTGATCAATTATAAACTTAAAACGTAACAGCTGGATCTTCAGTTAGACCGGAAAAAAAGCAGGATATTAATTATGATCACATACTTCGCTAAGAAATGCATACTTTTACTTTGGAAAGATGATTCCCCTCCAACTTTCAAGTTTTTTTTGATCAAATTTCAGTTTTTTTACCATTGGAAAAATTAACTTTAGAAAAATACAACCGTGCTCATATTTTTCAAGAATTTTGGTCCCATTATTCTCAAAACTGGATAATTTTTCCAAAGGGGACCAATGAGTATCTTTATTTTCGAACTTGTCCCTTATATGTATGTATGTTTGTATGTATATATGGGTATATATATATAGTTTGATATCGCTGTTGCTGCCATTATATATTTATTTATTTATTTATTTATTTTTTTAATATTTATTTAATTTTGTTCTCCCTTAATGTATGTTTTTTTTTTTTTTTTCTAGGGTAATTATGGGGAGGGTAGGAATGTGGGTATAATAGAAATCATGCATGTGAAAATGTGAATTGTGAAAATTATTGTGAAATAAAAAGATATTAAAAAAAAAACAAAAAAAAAAAAAACATAACAGCTGCTGGTGTATTTTGACAACTCACACGCAGCATTTTCTCTTGTCTTTATCGGCAGCAGCCTAGTGTGCCTCAAATTGAATGTACCTCCTGACCTGCACGCTCTCTCTGTAGGTAGCAACTCAATTCAAGAGCAGCCTGCTGAAGCTGACAGAGATGCTGACGGCAAAAGAGGCCTGGTACATACGTTGTCTGAAATCTAACGAGTCCAAGCAGCCGGGTACGCCAGCTGAAAGAAGGCTACTGCTTAGACGATGCAGATCTGTGAATATGACTAAATCACTCTTGTGTCTGTTGAATAACTGCAGGCCAGTTTGACGAGGCCCTTATCAGGCACCAGGTGAAGTATCTGGGCCTAATGGAGCATCTCAGAGTCAGAAGAGCTGGTTTTGCTTACCGACGCAAATATGAGGTCTTCTTAAAGAGGTATTAAAACTACCATGTTACCCCAAATGAATTTGTGCTAAGTTTTTAAAAACAAAAAATACTATATGGGGTGTTTGGGTCATCTTGCAGATACAAGCCTCTTTGCCCAGCCACCTGGCCACACTGGAGGGGAGGGCCTGCTGATGGAGTCCAAGTACTGGTTCAACATCTGGGCTACCTGCCAGATGAGTACAAATTGGGGCGGTGAGGACTATTTTATAATTAACCCAACAAAATACAGTGCAAGCCAGGAGCGAAACCAATAAATACCCAAGCATTCTTCATTTGATATTTATTAGCACCAAAATATTCATCCGTCATCCCAGGACACTTTATGCCACAGAGGATGCTTATGAGAGGTGTAAACATGAACTTGGTGAGTTGAAATCAAATATTGAAACCTCTCATCATCACCAGCTGTGCAGTGATTTTGTTTTATGCTCTGGATTCGCAGCCACACGACTTCAGGCCAAATACAAAGGATACAAAGCAAAGGGACAGTACCGGAAACAGAGGGAGGCTGGTACAAAACACTTAAATATTTGTTGATTGAGAAAAGTAATCCAACATTCCACATCTATGACTTGTAATAAGTAAACATTTGCCACTATTATCTGGTATAATCTACATATGCAACAATGAGTGATATCTGATTCATTGGTCTTGCACATCAGCTTAAAGGGTTTATAACACATTCCTCGGTACAGAATAGTTTAAACTCTGACATATTGGTTTGCTTACATGAACTGCTTGTTTCAGTTTCTTCCACAACAGTTTTGTTGGATTAGGGCTTTGATTTGCCTAATACCAAAAATGAATTTATTTCATTTAAGTCTTGTTTTTCCTGTTGTTTAGTGTAAATTTTGTGTTCAGGATTGCTGTTTTTGCTGCAAGGCCCATTCTCTCTTCAGACTTAGTTTCCGGTTAGATATCCTGACATTTTTCTTTAGAATTTCACTTGTGAGGAAATGTGAGGAAAAAAAACTAAACAAACAAACATCCAAACTGATACACTATCCCATGTCCCAGATCTTTGATTTGGAATGCACTGTTTTGATTTCAACAAACATATCTGGTATATCTCATTGAAGCCAAAATGTTGCTTTATAAACAGTCTGTTTTTTATTATCATTATTAGCTCTGTGATCTGCAGAAAAAAGCAGATGGAAAGCACTTTTACTTTTTTAGAAAGCAATTGCTTTCTCTCTGTAGCCATGGCATTCACATCTTTACTACTACTTAAACAAATAAGGAAAATGATTATACATCTCGCTATATGATTGTTGTGAAAAATTTGTCAAATCACAGTAAGTGGATAAATTGTGCAAAAACAAAAGCAATTTAAGACTACTTTTACCATTCTTATACATGATCATCCAACAAAGATCCCTCTGAAAGGAAGGTGTGTAATATTTGCAAGGTGTCACTGAAAGTCTATTTAGTAATCCATGAGTGGGAAGTAGTTTTAAACCAGGGAACCCTGATGCCACATAGCCATGTTTAGAGGAGCAAAGTCAGTCTTAAATGGGTCTTTCATCTACAAAGTATACTGTACATACTCCACATGTGTTGTAGCACTACTGAAGACCAACAGTGTTGAAACTGGGTAATAAAAAGTTACACAACCTCTATAATCTTCTGATATCAGCCACTAAGATTGAAACTGTTTGGAGAGGCATGCAGGCAAGGAAGGAGAGAGAGAAGAGAACTTGGGCTGTAAAGGTCATCAAGAAGTAAGCAAGAAGAACAATGTCATATATTATGATTTCACCATTCCTTTGTAAGATTACTGTAACATTATTACCTAAACAATATTTTCACCACCCAGATTTATCAAAGGTTATATGACCAGAGGACAAGCAAAAACCACTGATAACTCTGAGTACTTGGCTTTTGTGAGGCAAAGTTACTTGAACAGACTTAAAGACAATCTGCCAAAGACGGTTTTGGATAAAACCACCTGGCTAACTCCACCAGCTGTGCTGACGGAGGTAGGATAATATATACGATAGATCTGTTTAATCAATCCAATACCACATTTCATGTAACTCTGTGCATGATTTCATTCTTTTTTTTCTAGACATCGGAGATACTACGCACGCTCCACTGCCGTCTGCTTGTGCGGAAATATGTAAGAGGAATCACACCTCAGAAGAAAGCCCAAGTAAAACACGGCAAAAACAGAATAAGAGGGTAAACAATCATTTTACTTTTGGTCAAATCAGTTTTTCCAATTATTTTTCTCTTCATCCTTTCAGCTTCAGCTGAAGGTGGCTACCAGCTCCGTCTTCAGAGGTAAAAAGGACAGCTATCCACAGAGTGTCCCTCATCCTTTTGTGGACACAAGAATCAGTAAGTCTCCAGTACAGCCACACAATGTCATTGTCACAATGTTACTGTCACAATGTCCTACGGCATCATGCTTACGTGTCATAATAACTCAAGGTGACCAAGAAATGAATGCAAGAGTTCTTCAGATGATTCACAATGAACACATTAAGGTAATACAGTAACGTGTCTCTATCATCTAAGAGTATTTCAGCATCACATCAAACATGGCTCATCATGTTGTGTAATGTGTTTCTGCAGTACAGCGTTCCAATAATTAAATATGACAGAAATGGCTTCAAACCGAGGCCCAGACAGCTCGCCCTCACTCAGATGGCTGCCTATGTAATAGAGGAGGCCAAGATCAAACGGAGAGTGCTGTTCACCTCTCTCAAAGGTTAGACTAACGTGACCTTAATTTTGCAATGCATGACAAATCTTCTCATACTGAGCAAATATTGATATTTAACTCTTTGCAGGGATTTCAGTCAGTAACTTGACTGACAGTATCATTGTATTCCATGTAACATGCGAAGATCCCAAACAAAAGGTAGGTAAAGAGTGATTATTTGTGTTTGCTGCAACTACCTATTCCCACTTATTTACTTCCTAAATAAATCAAGAAACAGGTTTAGTTAAAAAAATAATAATACTACTACTGTCATTTAGCAGACGCTTTTATCCAAAGCGACTTACATCTGAGACACACACACCATGGAGCAATTAGGGATAGGGCCTTGCTCAGGGGCCCAAGGTGGTTCTTGGTTGCCATTCTGGGGCTTGAACCTGGGCCCATGCCCACCTCTGTAGCCACTAGACTACCACCCCCCAATAATAATTAAGTTCTCTTTAATTATTATTAATTAATTGAGACAAACTGGAAACATGAAGAATACCACTCATCCTCATACTTTTAGTAAAACACTAACATGTTCCTTGGACTTGACTGTCTATTTAAGGGGGATCTGGTCATGCAGTGTGACTACTTGTTTGAGTTTTTGGCCAAACTCAGTGTGATTGCTAACAAGCAGAACGCAATCCATGTGGTTCAGGGCAGGTAAGTTTGAGATTTGAAATTCTGATGGAGATTTGATATGCACATTGATCTCAAACATATTTTTGAATTAATTCTCAGTATAAAGATTGAAATCCAAGCAGGGAAAGAGAGTGCAGTGGATTTCAGCAATGGGGAAGAGCCCATGGTATACAAAGCCAAGAATGGACACCTGATGGTGGTGAGTTGTGTTTTGTAATGATGAAGTTAAGGGACTGATGTGCTATTCTACGCCCTGGTCTATCACTAGTCTGCAAACAAAGAGACAAAATGTGAATCTGGTTGTTTATCACCGCAGGTGGCCACTCGGGCAAGGACACGGTAAAGCTTGGCCTTTAGGAACAGATATACAGGTAGCTCCTGCATATTTCATCGGGAGACCCCATAGGAGAGGATCAGGATGTCTGCTGGATGCATATCTGACCAGAACCAAATGTAGCCTTTGAGGAACCAAGGATGTTGGACATAAACAGACACTTGAAAGCTTCACATAAATCTGTGGTCTTTTTTTTTTCCACCCATAGTATTAAACTATAATAAAACTGCAGTTCTTCGTCTCTCTTTACTTTAACAAGAAGTTGACACTAATGTGTTGAACTGATGACCTGTCCAGGTGTACCACCTCTCACCAACTGAGATGGGCTCCAGCCCCCATTACCCTCACTGGGATACAACAGGTATAGAAAATACATTGCTCTTAAGCATTTATATCAAAGGTTTGCTTTCAACCACTTCACAAACGTTTCAAAAATATGTATGCTATATTTAAAAAGTATTCACAGAGCTTCAAATACGTAACTCTGATTTCTGAAGAATTAATCTATATGAATCATAATTTTGTACATTCATTCATGAGAGTAGGCAAATCAAAATCAGGAATGTTTGTAGAAATTTATTTGGGATAAAGTATGTATAAATATAAAAACATACATTTATGTTCACTTCTGCACAACAGATCTACATGTACTGCAACTGTTAGACATTTTTCAACTCAAACCTATAGTGTGCAAACAGTACATTCTCTGATGAATACAGTGATGGACAGCTCTAATTATCCTCCCTGTTAAAAGCTTGTAGACAAGATTATTTTCCTTTCAGAGAGATCTCCAGTTACAGTCATTTAATTCAACTAAAGCGCTCATCATTCTATCAGCCCAGTGCATTTAACACTTCAGGTCATAGTACAAGTTTTCTCCACTGGAAATAATAATTTTGTTTAGTGGAGTGATGGAAAATACAATGTTAAAACTAATATATAGCAGAAGCACTGCAGTGAAATGTTGCATCCATAAGTGATATCTTAACTATATAAAAATGTTATTTCGGAAACGCTTAATTCATATAATCAGCAGACTAGGAAATAGCTATGGTAAAACTGAAGAGGAAAACAGTGCCCCCACGTGGCACCATCATGAACAACAAGAGTTTCATCCACAAGTGATTTTGAAGACCCATCAGAACCGAGGTACAGTAAATAGAAGCTGGACTAACTACTTTACTTTTTAACTAATAAAATAGTTAAATTTTTGTTCTCTGCTATGTCACATCGTTACAACCTCCAAAAACATACTGATTTCGCTCTTGTTTTTCTCCACACACACTATTGAAACTGTGGTTGCCTGTAGTACTGAATACAAACATTCATGTCTACAACCTTCAGCAGGGAAGCAGAAAATAGTAATAGAAGTCAGGGTGTAAAAAACAAAAAATACAACAACACAACACTATCTGACAATATAACAAATAAGAAACATGGACAGAAATATAATTACTTTACTAGTACACACTGTTGTATAACACTTGCAGTGGTCTACTAAAGAAGCTGGTAAAAGAAGAGAGGAAGTGATTGAGAGATTCACTGGGTGTTGTAAGGCACAAGCGTGGCGCTAAGACAGTCCAGGGTCAGAGACACAGTCTGATGGGTCAGATGAGAAAGGTCACTGATGGTGGTGTGTGCGGTCATCAGGTCGTTTGATATGAATTCTACGAACTCGTTCAATTCGTTCTCGCTCTTCATCCTCATCCAGATGATTAGATCGTCCTGCAGCACCCCCTGTGGCCTCCAGCAGGGCATTGTCTGGACCTCTGCCATCATGGGACTCGTACAAGAGGATGTTGAGAGTCTCTTCATAGATTCTTGCCTCTGGAAACTCAACCTAAATGTTACCAATAAACCGATGAGAATTAGACAAAAATAAAAGTAGCTTGATACTCAAAAGAGCTGATTTGCACCATATTTACCTTTGTCTGCTTCTTTTCTGTGGCATAGACAATGGAAGTACAACACACTTCTGCAATCTTGCGACCCTGTCCATAAAATGACCAACAACAGATCTCATCCCCAATCACATCTTTGATAAAGAGTACCCGACCGTTGAATCGCAATGACAGCTTGTCAAACAACTCAATGTTTTTTAGCATGTTGTCATCAGAGTTGCTGCAAAAGAGAAGGGAAAAAAAAAAGATTACTTGAACTGGTAATTTATGTAGACAACTGACATGATGTCAACAAACTGTAAAATTTTTGGGTTCTTTAACTAGCCACAGCAGATACTGAGGACTCACCTGGTATATGAATATTTGTTATTGCTTCTGTTATACAACAGTTTCACAGTAGGCTGTAAAGACAAGAGTATGGCCATTGATTTAAAAAAAAAAAAATGAAATGACAAATTTCTAAAAACCCAAATGTATTATTCTCACGAAATTTACACATAAGATAAAAATTTAACATACCTTATTTGAAGTTGCAATAAGTCTCTGCTCTTCCTTAGATGAAGTCATCAGAGGCACTTTACAAAGAGGTTCATACGTTTCTTTGTTCTGAAACAAATATTTTTCATTTCCAATTAAGAAAAACCTCCACAAAATTACACCATAGTGTACAATTTCTAGTATACAAGGTGATGATATTCTACTGTAACAGAGAATATTGGACAAAAAGAAGAGCTTAATAATACATTTATTTTTATACATACACTTTTACCATTTACTTTGTTGAGGACCAACAGGACACGTAGAGCAATAAGTAGAGTGAAGTTTTGTATAGTGTTTGTGGTGATACCTTTTGACTCACTTGGATTAGAGACCAAAATTTTATCTCCATATATTTGTTTGTTTTTATATTTTTACTGTATTGCACCAATCACCACAACAAATTCATTGTGTGTGTTAACAAACTTGGCAATAAACCCCCTTTCTGATTCTGATTTTATATATATATATATATATATATATATATATATATATATATATATATATATATACACACACACACACACATACACATATATACATACATACACACACACACTCAGTACAGACCAAAATTTGGACACACTTCTCCATTTGTTTGAATGAGAAGGTGTGCCCAAACTTTTGGTCTGTACTGTATGTGTATGTGTATATATATATATATATATATATATGTATGTATGAAGAGTTAACTTTATTATATATGACTAAAATGGAATTGCATTGTTTGATTTTTTTAAGTTAAAGAAAAAACAAACTTTTTTTTATATTTTGAAACACAGCCAGATTAATAATGTACATGTCCTTCATCGATTCTTAACAAAAATTTAGGTTAAAATATTTAACTACCGTAAATGTTTTCATTTCATTCCATAATTTGTAACATAGACATTTTACCTGTAAGGCAGCTGTGCATTCGTCAGCTAGGCCTTGGACAAGGTAATACTTGGCCTCAGCAAGCAGCTCCTCGGTTTCCCGCCGACTGTCTGGGAGTGGGACTGCCCCATCTCTAAGGTAGTTAAGAATCGTTCCAAAGTGTTTCCCACAGCGATCAATCAGGATCCAACCTATAAAAATGAAATAGTTAAGAGTGTAACAGGTCATTTTATGAATAATGATTACATAAATATTGCTTAGAATTTGCCCCCACAGCTCACCTTCACTATCTGTGAGTACCTCCATCCTGCCACTGAACATGGCTTTGAGCATTGTGTCCTGCTTGGTTAGTGTCTGCATTGTAGTGTAGTACAGTGCTCCACCCACATTTAATTTCACATACTTGGAGCTGGGGCTGGATCCTTTGAAGGATGTAGTCCGTGTTGTAGCTGCCGGCACTGCCGAGCTCACCACACTCTCTCCTGACATCTCTTCCTGGAAAAACACAAGATTAAAAACAAGTGACACATGCATCCACAGGGGAACTACATAGGTTAAGAAACAACAGGGTTATTAATCAGTTAAGTTATTTAGGCGGGTTAGTTTTAGATGGATAAGCTGTCTGAAGGAAAACTTGGAAAGAGATTATACAACATCAATTATATGGAGCAAAGACAGGAACAATATTGTTGGTTTCTACTGAAGAACCAAGTTAAAAAAAAAAAAAAAAAAAGGCATTAATTTCTTAACAACAAATTCTACTTTAGCTCCTCAGCTTTGCCCCCATCCCAAAAAGAAAAAAAATACTGTTGAACTGGTGCATCTACCATGATTTCATCAAAAGTATCAACCAGTCTATATAGAAGATCGTTTCATCATATGGAGATGTGGTGAGAACCTTTGTGTTTATCTAAGGGGTATTTATTTGAGCCAATTATTGACTGAAATAATATTTTTAGTTGACATAACGTGTGATGTGAAGACAAGAGAAAAAATAACGTTGTCATTAACATCCATATTGATATACTAATTAAGTATGTTCTCAGTTGACCCTGTGAGGACCTGAGGTCAGGGGAGTTTATGTCTGGTTTACTAGTGATGCATCATTTACACTAAACACTAGAACAGTTTTACATACAGAGACATGAAACACTGAGTCTTGGTAGGAGCTCATACTGGTCCGGCCAGACATCGACCAACAAATCACCAAGTCTGATGAGACTTCATCTGAACGCTGATTGATCAGCCAATTAATAATAACTAATTCAATCATTCGGAAAGAGGTCTTTGATTCGTGAATATAGTCTGATATTTCAGTTGTCGAGACTTTCTCGACCATAAACAACGTATTAAAACTAAAGAGCTGTATCTCTAATTTGATAGGTTTCACGAAAAAAACCAACATATTAAGCAACGAGTTTTTGTATATAAGATAGTATGTTTTGAAAGTATAACCTGACTTTTGAAAACAAAGTATTTCCTACTGAATTAGATATTTCGACGATCATTAAAGTGATCAAAAAACGCTGTGTGCATAAATGTTATGCAGTACGATGGGTATAATTTTAAGCCATGGCAGGTATTCCTTGGCTGATGTAATAGTTTTTATTTGTTTATATATCAGTATTTTTATTCAGTTCGTGGTAAATTGATGTTAGCCGCAAGAGTTAGCATAAACCATAGTTGTATCATAATAAATAATACTATACCGCTAACCATTACACTTCTTCAAATGACGGTATTAACGTGTAATCGAATACCAAATTAAAAGAAATCACAAAAATGTATTTTACCATAGAACCCACAGCAGACTTCGTAGTTGTAGCTTGCTAGCGTCGACCAGCTAACGCTAACGCCCACTTCCTTCCGGTAGAGCTGCGCACTTACAGCTGACGTCACAGCTGACGTCACAGGGCGTTCATAGTTTAAATTACATTTTAATTTTAAATTTAGTTTAGTTTTTTTCAAAGTGTATCGTTTTTATTATTCTGTTTTCTACTTATATAACTTATTTTCAATCTCCCTGTAGGCTATTTACAGTCTTTGTATTTATTAATTAAAGATCAGATTAAAAAAATGTCATAAGAATGTGGATAAATGGGCTGCATTTATAGCATTTTCTATTCTTGCTAGACACTTTACACCACAATCCACTTTGAACATTCACACAGCACTTTCTTAGCCAATAGAAATCTACACTTACCTATCTGGGAAGTCTAGGTACTGCTTTTTCCAACACACCAGTATACCCACACACACTGATGGGGATGAAATGTGGAATTTGGTGCCTTGCCCAAGGACCATTTGACATTTGGACGAGAAGGCCAGGAATATAACTTCTAGGTTGAACTTGGTTGACAGATTACTGTTCTACCTCTTGACCAACAACCAACTGACAACACACTATATTGGCTTCCATTTGCACTAAAACATATACTTTGTTCACCTTATTTTTTGCAAACACATTGCTGAAAACAATTTTGTTATCAGTAAACAAGCTATACTAATAGTTAATGTGATTACTTGAGATAATACAAGTTGCTGTTCCTATCTTTCAAACTCAGCTTTGGGCAGAAATGTTTTTATTATGTATATCTTTAAAAGACAGATTGCAGTGAACATAATGTGATAATAGAGGTATGGATGTGTGCACATAAATGAGAAATTTGTATTAAATGTGCGTTCTTTACATCAATGTTGCAAATTTTTGAAATGAGTCAGTTCAGTTTTTTTTAGTCTGTGATTGGATATCGCTGCATTATGTTTGATTTTCTACTTTCCTGTTTTCCTGTTAGAAACAAAACACTATCAATTAAGTTGACTGAGAAACGCCCACTTCCGTTCTGCAGAGACTTCCGGAGTAACAGCGATAACAGTCCCCCGCCATCCACTCAACACACCGGATGAAAGCTTTAAAAAATAAAAAAAATAAACTATTTTCATTGTAACAACTTAAACAGAGATCGCTTGATATATTTCAAACGCCTTGTTATTATCTACCGTGTTTTCATAATTTATACTAAGCAATCATGACGGTAGACACCACCCGGAATTATTTAATGCGACACAAGGGATTAATGGCTGCAGTAAATGTTCGAAGCTCTTCTCATTGTTTACATTTCTAAATGGTGTGTTCCCCGTGTTAGGGAGACTGTCATCGATACGGCATCACATAACACCATGCAATGGTGTTAAATATGTTTGAATTTAGGCAAAAACTAATCTCTCTGATTCGGTATTAAGCCGTCAAACTACGGACTAGCCCAATGAGCTAACTGTCGTCGGCTATTTTACTTGTGTTGCTCGTTCTTTTCAGATGACGAGTTAAGTCTTTTTGTTTCATTTGCTTCTCTCCTGCTTGGATGATAATGCAGCCAAATGACTGAGAAGGAATAGCGACAAGTGCGGCTAAAGGTCGGACAGAATCTTATACTCAGTGTCACAGGTATGTCTATTTATCTCAGTCAAAACAATGTTTACATGTGCAACTTTTAGTCTGTACAAAGCTTCTCAAAGAGTGGATGTTGGCCTGACGTCACTGTTCAAAATGCCATCAATGACATCTTGTTAGTTGCTTTGGTGTTGATTTGTGGTACAATAGCAAAGTTATGTACACTTGTTTTTTGTTTGTTTTTGTCTCCCCCACAGGGTGCATAATGTTTAATGTACCTCAAAGCTCCAAGTCCGAATTCCTGGATAAAGCCAGGCAGGCCAGAGAGGAGAGAAAGGGACATAAGGAGAAGGAGAGAGCCGCAACACAAATTCAAGCCCTGGTCAGGAAGTTCCTCTGCCGTTGCAGACTTCAGAAGCAAATAAGGTGGAAACAGTTTGAAGTGCTTTGAGTTTCTAATGTTTGCTTAACATTTAACACGATTATTTCTCATTATTTCAATCTTGTTCATAACTTTTATTGTTTATTTCAACAGAAAGGAGGTTGATGACTATTTTCAAGCCTCTGAAACTGGGACAACCAAGAGAAATGCACTTTCAATTTTCAAAATTGCTCGGAAATTACTATTCATATATTGCAAAGAGGACAAGTTGGTGAGTTAGTTTCTATACAGCTTAATAACACTGAAAACACATATTTAGTTCATATGTGGGTTGCAGCGTTTTACTAGTATCATGTTATACACTAGAATTAAAATGATAATTCCATCTACAGTTTATCTCCTTAACTGCCTGTTACATTTGTGAACTTGTACCTTACTAATTTCCATTATAATTGTTGGTATAATTTTAGTATAATTATACCTTAAAATAATAACTATGTAATACTATCAAACTGATATTTTTTTGATGCAGTTATTTGACTTAAAAAAATTATATAATTGCAACCCTTCACACAAAGTTACTTCTCCTTGGTAATAATGATAATTCTATTAATCAATACATTTACGCAGACTTTTGAAAGCTCTCGAGTCTGTATTAAGTTAGTTGTTTGGCATGTCATTGTGTGTGACCTTTTAAAGTACTTTCTGATTGTATTTTTGTGTATCAGAGATTTGAGAAGCTCTGCCGTGCCATCCTGGCCAGCATGGAGGTTGAAAATGAACCTAAAGTGAGTGTGCAGGTTATTGACACCACTACATACCTGGCATTTTTTATTTTTTTTTAATTTGACTGTTGTCACAATGGCTGTTCTTGCATTTGGCCTTCAGGTCTGGTATGTGTCTTTGGCTCTCTCCAAAGACCTCACCATTCCCTGGCTCAAACAGGTCAAGGATGTGTTGTGGAACTGCTGTCAGCTACTGAAAAATCTGAAGGTTAGTCTTGATTGGAAGCTGGAAAATATATTATTATATCCATCTTATCTTTGTTATTGTGAATGCAGCTGGCTAGTTTGTAATTTTCAGCCAGACATACTTCAAGACAGCAAGATGGTGACGCTATACCTCACCATGCTGGTGACCTTCACTGACACATCAACTTGGCGGATAGTCAGAGGCAAGGGTGAGTCTCTAGTATAAACATATCTGTTTTTGTTAGTAACACGCTTTCAAAATAGTATCATAATGTTGTCCCTTCCATATTTTGCAGGTGAAGCTCTCAGACCTGCTTTGACGAGGATTTGTGAAAACATCATGGGTCATCTCAATCTAAAGGGATTTTATTCAACATTACAGGTTCATATTACATCTCATAGTTTTACAGCTTTATGTGAAGACTAAAACAAGCAATGTATATAATTTTCTTCTACAATCCCAGTTAACTGTCATTTTATTAAAATTCACATTGTATGTCAACCATTTAGATCTTGCTGACGAATGGCTTGGCACGTACAAAACCGTCACTCTCCAAAGGCACTTTGACGGCCATTTTCACTTTGTCGTTAAGGTAAGTTAGTATCCATCCATCCATCCATCCATCCATCCATCCATCCATCCATCCATCCATCCATCCATCCATCCATCCATCCATCCATCCATCCATCCATCCATCCATCCCTCACTCACTCACTCACTCACTCACTCACTCACTCACTCACTCACTCACTCACTCACTCACTCACTCACTCACTCACTCACTCACTCACTCACTCACTCACTCACTCACTCACTCACCCGTACCACATGTACCACATGTATTTCTTAAGTGGACAGAGATGCTGTTGTGTTGTATCTTTGTCGTCATTTTATTTCATGTTTATATGGTTTTGCTTTCAGGCTATCCTTTAAACTAAATAAAATGTTTTCAGGCCGGTCATTGCTGCTCACTTCTCAGAAAACCTGCTACGGTCATTCCTCATCCACATCATGTCAGTTCCTGCCATCATCTCGCACCTCAGTGTGTTGACTCCAGAGGTAAAAACCCGTCCCTGTTGATTGTCTGTGGTACTGTTTTGTAAAAGTCTGAAGTGTAAGGGAGTTTGTTTCAACATCTGCTTTGACTCAACAGTGCATGACATCCATCCAGACGCATGACCTGCTCCGGAAGTTCATTTTGTTTCTCAGTCGGGAAGAACAGTGCCTGGACATCTGTATCTGTCTTGAGGGCAGCCACACCCTCTGCTTACTCGGTATAATATTTGGGATGTCTTCAGCTTTGCATTTTCAATCAGATAAGCTTTGTGTACAAATGAAAATATTATTTGCAGTTTGCTGCCTGTTTAAACTTTCTGTTGTGGTTGCTTCCTTGTCATTTTTTACAGGCAACCTGATTTACTTGGGCTATCTAAGTGAGAAAGTCTTAGAGGAGGAGGCTGGCCATTTTGTGAAGGACCTTACAGAGATGCTGTCCTACTGCCAGAGATACGTATCTCAGAAGAAGTCAAACCTAACCCACTGGCACCCTGTGCTGGGCTGGTTCTCTCAAACTGTAGATTACGGGTAAGTGAAACACTTTTATGTTGTTTCAAGTCAGTTCAACAATTTAGCATTTGACCACAAACAAGATAGAAAAGGGGTTCCCAGGAGAGTAAAGTGTGCAACGAAGTATGCAAATGTCATCTGATACCTGATCATACAGTATGTTGCACATACGTCTTGGTTAAATGATAAATATTTGTAGTATAATTGAGTACTTGTACTATTCCTGTGTTGAAATAATGTCCCATACATTTGAGTTTGACCTGTTTTCTGTCTTTTTGATCTCCTGTTGTCTTTAGTCTTAATGAGTCGATGCCACTGGTCACTAAACAGCTTCAGCACCTCTGGGGTGTATCTGTGATCCGAACGCTCTTCAGTGACGTCCTCTCTAAAAAGCTGGAGAGTCAGGAGGCCACTCCCCCACCCCCACAGCCGAGTACGTCGCAAAACAACCTACCAGTTAAAAGTAAGTTATTCCATGTTTTTTGAATCAGATCAAAAGGTTTAACTTGAGGTTGTGAACAAGCCTGCTATGACGTGTCTCTGCCTTTACAGACCTCTTCAAGAGAGCGTTTCAGAAGTCTGCTTCTGTTCGAAACATCCTGAAACCAGTCGGAGGGAAGCGAGTCGACTCGGCCGAGGTTCAGAAGGTGTGCAGCATCTGTGTGCTCTACCAGAGTGCTCTGTCAACACTGACGCAAATACGCCTCCAGATACTCACAGGTCAGTAAACAAGAGCTGATATTTGTTTAATTTTTACATCATATACAGTGTTTTACATCATCATGCTTTCTGTGCATCTGCAGGTCTCACACATCTTGATGACCTTTTGCCCAAACTGTGGGCCTTCATCTGCGAGCTCGGTCCTCAGGGGGGCCTGAAACTCTTCATGGACTGTCTGAACAATGACACTGAGGAGTCCAAGCAGCTCTTGGCTATGCTCATGCTCTTCTGTGACTGTTCACGTCACCTCATAACGTAATTATAGCCATTTTTATTGTATTTAGCTCAAGATATCTTGTGTTAACAATATATTGTGGCACTCTTTTAGATTTAATCTCCAGAAAACTAAGGAAACCCCAAAACTTATCTCTGTTTAAATATTTATATTTTGAATTTTTATTTCTATCATATGAAATAATCTTTTTTTTAAATTACAAAATCCCACTGTGCAAAAAGCTCTGTTTTTGTGCTGAGGTCTTACCATATTTTTCTATTTGTCGCTAATGTTAAAAAAAAACACGACTTGAACATGTTAGCAAAAATGTGATTTTTGAAGATTTGAAGAGGTCTTCAATCTTTTACAGGATTTTGGATGACATTGAAGTGTATGAGGAACAAACATCCTTCAAGATAGAAGAACTCGTCACTATCTCTTCTTTTCTTAACACATTTGTGTACAAGATGGTTTGGGACGGCATCTTAGGTGAGCATGTGACCACTGTGCATCCTGAAAGTTATGATTATAGCACCTTTTTGTTTTAAAATGTTTTCCATTGTGTATCCAATAGAAAATGCCAAAGGGGAGAAACTGGAGTTGTTCCACAGTGTTCATGGTTGGCTGATGGTGCTTTACGAGCGGGACTGCAGACGCAGGTTTAGCCCAGATGACCACTGGCTACGCAAGTAAATACAAACTCCAAAACACTGACCGTTTCTCTCTTTTGAGGATAGTTTGAGGATATCCTGTTTGTGATAAACATTTTTGTTGTTTCATTCAGGGATCTAAAGCCTAGCCTTTTGTTCCAAGAGTTGGAGAAAGGCAAGAAAAGAGCCCAGCTTTTACTTCAGTACATCCCACATGTTATCCCACATAAAAATGTGAGTGGACAGGATCCTTTCATTTAAGCCAATGTCATGCTCTAGTTCCAGTCTTAATATTACTTCATTTCTGATTTCAGAGGGTGCTGCTGTTCAGAAATATTGTCACAAAGGAAAAAGAAAGTTTAGGGTTGATAGAAACAAGTTCTGCTTCACCACATGTCACCCACATTACTATCCGTCGCTCACGGATGTTGGAGGTAGGTATAAAAAAAAAAATCAATCCGATTTGATGAAGTGACAATAATAGCCTGATGGTGTTTTTTTCTTTCTGTGAATCGTTCCATAATAACGCTTGGATTTTCCTGTTCTTAGGATGGATATGACCAGCTCCGCAGGTTACCACCAAATTCTATAAAAGGTGTCATTCGTGTGAAGTTTGTTAATGACCTGGGAGTAGACGAGGCTGGAATCGATCAAGACGGTGTTTTCAAAGAGTTTCTCGAAGAGATCATTAAGAAAGTTTTCAATCCTGCTCTCAATCTGTTCAAGGTAACCCAGACATATTGTGCAGCATTAAAAAAAAATCACCTCACTTTTACTGGTGATTTTTTTGTTTCATAGTGTTTCTTTTGTTTTTTGTTTAGACCACAAGTGGAAATGAAAGGTTGTATCCTTCCCCAACGTCTTACATCCATGAGAACCACTTACAGCTGTTTGAGTTTGTGGGGAAGATGCTTGGAAAAGCTGTTTATGAGGTACAGTTTTACCTAAAAGGAGTCACTCCTGTTTTTCTTTGGGAATTTGGTATTCTGGTGATCTTCTTGACTGTCTGGTCTGTCTGTTCAGGGCATTGTTGTGGATGTCCCGTTTGCGTCCTTCTTCCTCAGTCAAGTCTTGGGTCACCATCACACCACTTTCTACAGCTCCATTGATGAACTTCCTTCATTGGACTCTGAGTTTTATAAAAACCTCACTTCCATCAAGGTCTGAAATACTTTGTACTGTCAACTTTTTTTTTAATTTTGATTTATCATTCTTATTAGCCAGTATTTTATTCATTTCTCAGAATTTCTAATAAAATACATATTTTTTTTAGCGCTATGATGGAGATGTAGGGGATCTGGGACTGACGCTGTCCTATGATGAGGATGTTATGGGGCAGGTAAATATAGAGCCCAAAGAAGATACGGCATCGTTGTAATTAACTATGTCAAATTCACAAGTTGAAATCTGCTCTCTTACAGCTTGTGTGTCATGAGTTGATACCTGGTGGGAAGACGATGCCAGTCACCAATGAAAATAAGTATGCAAATTAACAAAAAGCAAATTTAATTTTGTTGTGAGATTTTATTTTAATGTATTCCGTCGCAGATTGGTAAGAAGTGAATAGTAATTCTCCACATCCTCTGATTTCACTTTCAACATCTGCTCCAGGATCAGCTACATCCACCTGATGGCTCACTTCCGGATGCACACGCAGATTAAGGAGCAAACGGCTGCTTTCATCCGTGGTTTCCGCAGCATTATAAATCCAGAGTGGTTGCACATGTTTTCCACGCCTGAAGTTCAACGGCTCGTCTCTGGAGACAACGCTGAGATTGATCTAGATGATCTCAAGTATGTCTTATTACTCTTTTCTTACATTCCTCCAACATGGATAATTACACATAACGCATATCGTCTCATGTTGTGTTCTCAGCAGTATAACTCACCGGTTTGTCATTGTCATCATGTTATATGTTGATTTTAGAAAGGAATTACAACCTTGTTGGCACAAAAGAAAGAAAAAGTCACTAGCTTTGAGTATGGTACACATTTTTTCAACAGAATTGTTTCAGTCTGATTATAAAATGTCAGAACATTTATTTCAGTCCAGAGTTGCAATCATTTTTTTCACCAAGCTCTGGACCACATGTCGTCCACATCCCAAAGATTCTCAGCTGGGGAAACTCTGTTTTGGTCAATCTACGTGTGAAGTGACGTCTCCTGCTCCCTGAATCACTCCGTCACCGTTTTAACCCAATGAAACCCGGTGCTGGAAGATGATTGTGCTGCCAGGGAAGGGAAAAAAAACAAACAATATTATTGGAAAACGTTTTCATTAGGTATATTTAGGTGTTCAAAAACTGCAGCAACTCCAGACCACGATCCTGCCCTCACAGATTTGCCCAGTAGGCACTTAGCTTGATGAGTGCATTACTTCATCCACTGCTCTTACCCTGGTGCACCTGTCACTTAGTAGTTCACAAAAACCAACAACAATATTAGTTGCCAACAAATTAAGTAATGGATTATTAGTTGGTTATGTCTTCACAGGTCTGTTTCATGCTGTGGATTTGAACTTTCAATGCTTCTTATGGGGATAATGGTGTTCATGTTCCTTTTAATAACATCAGTCAATATAACAGTTTAAAAGTTTAAAAATGCCTTTGTCTTTGTTTTTAGGTGGTTGATGTGACATATTTTCCAATGTTCTCTCTGTCTGCTGGTGGGAATGTTTCATCTGTGATTGCATCAGGGCAGAACTCCCCCTGCGATGCAGAGAGCACGGGAAATTTTAAACGAGCAACCACAAACATGCTTGGCATGTTTGTTTTTTTGTTTTTGTATTTTCCCTGAGACTATGACCCAAATATCTCAGAAATTGCTGTCCAAGTCTCTATATAACCCTCACTGCTCAAAGCTCAGTGTAGTCCCTCAGTGTATGGTACGATACACCATTGAAAAGACCTAGTTTTTAACTTTCAGAAAGCATTTAATTTTATTTATTTATTTATTTTATTTGCACCAAGGCATTTAGGAGAAATAGTAGAGAAGCTAACGTTACAAATGTGAGACCACAGACTGTGAATACGTGTGTGACACTGGTGAATCTTGTCTGCAATTGTGATCGTACTTCAGAAGTCCTGGGGGTGGCGTAAAGACACAGCGAATCAACCGCCTCCATCTAATCCTATCCTCTGCATCCTCTTCCCTCACACCTACTGCCTTCATGTCCTGTTTCGCTTCTAGTAGTTCTTGAATTTTCTAGATATCTTCAACGGTTTAGGAGTTATGGTTATGAGAGGTACTCTGCCAAATCCTGTATACGATGACAGGATGGTCATAAAGGGGTTTTAACTCGACTTAACTTTGTTTTTTTTTTGTTTGTTTTTTTTATAGTCTAATGAGCAGTCGTTAGTTGCAGCCCTACTCTGGACCAGAATAAATCTGGACTCATCAGGCTACTTGACCCTTTTTATTGCTCCAGATTCAAATCTTTATGCCCCTTAGCAAATCATTAGCGCTTTTTTTCCCTGATTTACTGCACTGATGAGGGTCTTTCTTGCTTTCATGAGTAAACATTTTTTCATCTCTTTTTTTCTTTGTAGATTCAGTTTGACCTACTTATTGTCGCTGTCTTCCTCTCTTCCAGGAAACACACAGTCTACTATGGAGGTTTTCACAGCAGCCATCGCGTCATAATCTGGCTCTGGGACATCCTGTCCAGTGACTTTACTGCCGAAGAGAGGGCTATGTTCCTTAAAGTAAAGTGTCTTTTGTTTAACACAGCTAAATGCTTTTTCTTGCCACCGCAGGGTGTTTTAACTATTACTTTTCTTTTTAATGTAATTTCACAGTTCGTTACTAGCTGCTCAAGGCCGCCTCTCCTAGGTTTCGCTTACCTCAAACCGCCGTTCTCCATTCGCTGTGTGGAAGTTTCAGATGATCAGGTAAGAGTGAAAAAGTCAAATAGCATTTTCTGATTGTTATGATGCAAACAATAGCTTTATCTGTGACATAGTTGTTGAATCAGTTATCCAATTACATTTGAGCCTCTAAAAAAGAGTGGTCAACATATTGAAGAGCTGTAATTCCTGTTTGGCTCTAAACGCCCTTCAATAAAACTTTATATTCTGCAATTTGAAGTCATGTTTGTAACGTAAATACATTTGAATAAATGGCAACATTAACAAAAGTAGCATCAGTTGTCAAATAATAATTCCAGTTCACTTTCAGTTAACCTCACCTCATATTTACCTTTTGTTTTCTGTGCGCAGGACACCGGAGACACCCTTGGTAGTGTCCTCAGGGGCTTTTTCACCATCCGGAAGAAAGAGCCCGGTGGTCGACTTCCTACTTCTTCTACTTGTTTCAACCTGCTCAAGCTGCCCAACTACAGCAAGAAGAGCATTCTGCGTGACAAGCTGCGTTACGCTATCAGTATGAACACGGGCTTTGAGCTGTCCTAACTAACAAACTCTGTTGCAACGGGACAATCTGCTCAGCAAGGTTTTGTTAAGAAGTGTGTACAAAGCAAGACGTGTGGCTTGCCTGGATTGGAGCACTTCACATTGAAGGGGCATCGGCCAAACAAAAGGCAGGTCATAAAGGACGTATATAGTGTACTTTTCGGGCCCTTTGTCCCTATAAAAACTGGATGAGCTGCGGTGGAGTGAGCTCTACTGTATCTCACTCTCTCCCGTCCAAGAAAATGCTGCCCCTGCAGCACAATCAGTTTTTATATCCCTCTCTACACCACCATAAAGTGAATATACTATGTATTCAATGAGATAAAATACTGATATACAGTGGCTAAAACTCTGTTTCTCAGGCATAACAGAATCATTTTGGATTTAGCCCTTCTAATACAAGTGAACTAGAAAGCAATATGAGGCAATGCAAGTCATTAGACACATGGTCTACTCACCTGAGTAAAACCAGATGATGCATTGTTAATAAACTTACAAGTGTGGTTTCCATCATCCAGGCAACATTTAGCTGATACTGGATGAGTCTTAAAAGGCTTAGCTGAATATAATGCATCTTTTCAAGAAGAAGACAAATCAATATCTGGTGGTTAACCTCCACAAAACAGGGGATGGTTTATACCTGGGATGCTGTATTGATTGCATTATGTCCTACTTTTGAGGAAAATCATTTGAGCTTTACTCACTTCTCCCTGCTAAAAGCAGCAACCCGTGAGACAGAGGCCTTCTGGTTTCTATGTTCTCAGCCCATTTGAGAGCATCAGTCTCAGTTCTGCGGAGGCAGCAAAGACTTTTTTTTTTTTTTTTTAAATCTCTATATGCTGTTTGAATTCAAGAAGATGTCCTGGTTGTAGCGCCACTTCCCTTTGGTGGGGGGAAAAAAAGAGAAAAAGAAATGAACATGTTTGAGTCAATATTTGTATCTGAAGAGTACAGCGAACACATCTGTTCCACATTGCACATGTGCTTAACATCTGCTTCAAAAACACTAAGAGCAGAGGGAATCAGCCATGTTAGTATATGTATCCAATACTACAAAAGCACTCTCTTTTACTCTTCAGACTGATGCTGGGTGCCTCCTCTCTTACCATTACCCCTTACTATTGTATGACCATATTTCAGCTCTGACCAACTACATATACTGGAGACAAGCCATAGAAATGGGAGGACTTTGGTCCTGGACTACTCCTCTGCTCCTACTAACAACATAGAGCAGCAACCCTACCACTGTGCTACCACTGCAACAACCTTGGAGGGTTTTATTGTGATGCTCTCTGATCTCTGGACTTTTAAAGCCATGCAGAAAAATATTTTGAGGTCTTTTACAATGATGTCACGGACTAATTCATCAACCAAATGTAACTGATTGATTTAATGTTTCCTTGGAAGTGTTGCAGATGTTCGTGTGATTAGTGGGACAAGAGGGCGAATGTGACCTTATAAGGCCTATATACTACTATTTTACACAGGGTTCATTTCCATCAAAAAGTGAAAGAGTAGACTTTTTGATCATTTACCTGAAAAATAAATGCAGCTTTCATTTTAAGAAAGGGTTAAAAAAAAAACAGCAGCATTTGAAAAAAAAGGTCCTTTATTATGCAAAAAAGTGTTTCCTGTCACAAATGTATGATACTTTTGTCATTACGTAACCCAATTTCTAACTAGCTGTGTTATGGTCACTAACTTGTGTGAAAACAGTAAATAGTTAATAATTAAAGTGCAACCATTATACGTATACATATTAAAAAGTATAGTTGTACAGAATTGACCTCATGTCTACTAAAGACATTTTCAAATCGGGAGAAACAAAGAAGGGCATTACTTCAGTTCTCCTAATTTTTGGAAAACACTAGGAAATGGTTTTATTTGTGTCACTACAATGAGCTTGTGTTGCTGTGCAAAAGAGATGAAAGATACCTCATGTGCTTGTCTTGTCTCCTGATGAGTTTGCTCATCTCTTTTAAATGATGTCAAGAGCAGATGTACCAGTGGACTGCTGGCTTCAACCATCCACTCTTTTAGTACTATAAAATAATAAAAAGGATCCTGAAAACGTTCCCAGCACTTCTGTGAAAATGTAATCTCTTCACTAAATGTCATTCTAAGATGGGTGCTTTTGTTTGATTAAATATATGTGAGATTCGTCCATAAGTTAGTTTTTCCTGTAATGTTGAATTATGTACATAAGTATTCAGACTGTATAAAAATATCTAAAAAACGAAATTATGTATATCATTTACACATAGTGTTTTTTGTTTTTCCTTGTAGATATGTAAAGTTAATAGTCTTGATTAATGACACTTGGTGAATGACATCACAGTGGAGCGTCGTGAGCCTGAAGGTTGATTTATGGTTCCGCGTTACACCAACGCAAAGCTTATGCCGTACCCTACGCCGTAGGCGCTGCGTCGATTTAACGCAGAACCATAATTCAGGCTTGAGGTTCACGACTGCTTGCTGGCAGCCTGATGCCTTTGCTGTTATCCTAAATGCCGCGCATGGCGGATTAGAGGAGCCAGTTTCTGCTGCGGGGTCCGTGTGAGGAGGTGAACCGCGTCTTATTCTGAGGGAATATATGAGCTGCATGAGCCTGAACCTCCGAGACAACCATGATGAGTAGTCCTCCAAGTCCTTCTCCAACCCGATGGTTCAAAGCGCTGCGCAGGTAAAATAAACTATTCATTTCACCCCTCCTTTCTTTTTCTTGTCAGGTTTTTCTTCCTTAACAAGTTGCCACTTTCCATATTAATTTGATTAAACGTGTTTAATCACTTTAAATGGATAAAGAATAGGGGGATATACTACTGCTGGAACACTGGGAGGTTGAGATCAAGGTTAGACAGTATCCTTGTTAGTTTTATGTGCATCACCTGACTGGAGTTATTCCCCCATCCTCCCTGCAAGTGAGGCTTTTTACTGAGCGAGTGCGCAGGCTTACCTTCATAATACTATGTTCACAGAAGCCAACACTAGAGATTGATTTTAATTCATTTATTTTTAAAACTGGAATAAAACATGACAGGGAAAAATGAAAGCTTGCTTTGTCTGTCAGATGAATGGATGGTTAACACGCAGGCAGAGGTGGACAGAGTACTCGACCCCAGTACTTGAGTAAGAGTACAAATACTACTGGTCAAAATTTACTCCGTTACAAGTAAAAGTAGCTCAGTCAAAATATTACTCGAGTAAGAGTAGAAAAGTACTTGCTTTTAAAGGTACTTAAGTATCCAAAAGTAAATGTTTTTAAATTTACTTTAAGTAAAAGTAAGAGTAAGAGTAAGAGTAAATTTCTTATTTTCCACATCAGTAAATTACTATATTTTTTCTAAATTAATTTAAGGATCTTTTAACTATTGTTTCTGAGAATTAACTCTTTGAAACCAGCTGCACTGATGTGCTGCTTTTAGAACCACAATGTTATATAAAACCTGCAGAAACACCAAAAACAAATCAAATGAATGGGATCATAAGAGGACAGCAGATGATGCAGAGTTTATTAACAATCATGAACTGAAACCAAATGAACCTGCACCATCCAACTAAGTCTGGATCCCCCTCAAAGACCACTGCTTTACAAAAAACTACATCTCATCGCAGGCGTAGCCATTGTTGCGGCTCTGTCTTGACTTGTTGCGGCTCTGTCTTGACAAACGCAGGCTACTTTGGCGGTATCGTTTTGAGGAGGCTTGACGTATTTCCGCTTTACGTACATCCCAGTGGAGAGCGTGCACTGTGATAGGTCTCCTCCTTTGACAAAAACAGCTTGTGTCCAATAGGATTTTAGGGAGGAAGAAAAAAGAGCAGACCTGAAAGTAACGAGTACTTTTCAGCCTTCCTAGAAATTTACTCGAGTAAAAGTAAAAATATTTGTCTTGGAAATGTATTCAAGTAAGAGTAATAAGTACCAAAGAAATCTAATACTCAAGTAAAGTACAAATCCTCTGGATATGTACTTAAGTACAGTACTCAAGTAAATTTACTCCGTTACTGTCCACCACTGCACGCAGGTATGGTGATAATGTAAACACTGAAGCAGATCTCTCCACAGAACTGTGGTGCTAACACTAGTCGTACTGTTCCAGGACCAGGCTGGGGGAACCTTGTTTAAAGACATACCCTCTGGAGTGTGTGGATCTACTGAGGAGGGCCAGATTGGCATTTCAGGCTGGACGCACCCTTAAAGAAAGCTTCAGACTGGTCCAGCTGGAGGCTGTGATCCGGATGCTGGAGGAACATGAGTGTGACTTCGTGGATGCTCTTGGAAGGGATCTTCACAAGGTGAGAGTTGATGCTGTCCCCTACAATATTTTGCATTTGCTGCATTGTTGTCATCTTTTAAACTGTTAAAACCAATTAGGCGGTCCAAACGTTTAATTTCTCCCCATACTTGTCTGCACTGTACATGTCCAACCAGCCCCGATTTGAAACAGTTGTGTTTGAACTCATCATGGTCAAGAATGAGGTCCTTCACGCCATCAGCAACCTTAAGAAGTGGATGCAACCACAGTCTGTGGAAAAGAACCTGGTGAGATCGCTGTTTGTAATGCCCCTTCCACAACGTCTTCTTCCCAATAATAATAATATTGGGATTATTTAAAGTTTACATAACTTTTGTAAGGCGAACATTCCAGTCCAGCTTCTACAAAGAAAATGTATTGTGCTTCCAACAAAGCAGATTAGACCTAAGTTGCATTGACCTTTGTAAGAATCCGGTGGGCTGTGTTTTCTGCTCTAAGTCAACCTGTTTCCTACTGGCTTTCACTTGAGTGTTTTGCTTTACTGCTTAGCTAATGTTCAGCTTGTCTGGTTGGTACAGTCCACCACGATGGACGAGTGTGTGGTGGTCAGTGAACCGCTGGGGGTGGTGTTCATCATAGGGAGCTGGTGCAGTCCTGTTCAGATGTGTCTGGTGCCACTGGTCGGGGCCATCGCGGCAGGTGCAGCAGTCATTTTCAAACGTATACACACAGGCTTACTGAGGATTTTCTGACTACTGGTATTGTGTTCATTTGTGTAGGAAACTGCGCACTTATCAGCCCCTCTGATTTCACTGTGCACACAGCAGAGCTACTGCATCGCCTTATTCCTTTCTACTTGGACAATGTGAGTAAGCGAGCAAAGAAAACTGCTCAGAATGCCTTAAGAAGTTATAAAGTGTATCTTGACACCTGTAAGAGTATGGCTGATGATATAACTTGGATACTGGGAGACGTATTGAGTCTTGAATAAAGTAAAAATATTAATATGGAGAAGGAGAAGGACTTTGTTTAACTGAGGAAGTTAAAAAAGCAGCAAAATATACATGTAAACATTCTATTTTACTCCATCTGAATTGTATTCTTTTCAAAATGTTTATCAGATTACCAAAAGTGAATGTATAATCATGTTTTTGCTGTACGTTGCAACTATATTGAACCATGTTTAAAAACATTGGATAACTCTAATTTGTCAAGAATTGAGTGATGGGAAGAAACAGAAATATTGATCTTCTGAACATTTATTGAGATATACTTTTAGAAAGTTTAATAAAATTAGATATTTGTGTTCCAATAAACATTGTGTCAAATAGGACTCGCACCTCGAATGATGGAAGAATAATATAATTGCAGGCTGCAAACAGAACAAACTACCCTCCATATCTGTAGCCTCCACAAGAGTAGTTTACTGACTCAGTTGTATGAATCTACTTCAGCATTTCCCTTTACTCAGTATTTCTTTCTTTTTTTTTTTATGGGAATATTGATTTAGTCATTGTTGTGTGAAAATGGATTTTGAAATGCTGAAATGTTGCATTGCAGGAATATTTTTTCTTATTCAAGACAAGATTAAGAGTCGTTTTGATATTGGTGTTTGTGTGTGATTACTACGTTGTGAGCTGTGAGGATGATTCTCTAGTAAAAATGAATTATCTGATATACAATTCTTATTTTCCTCAAGGAGTGCTTCCATGTGATTCTTGCAGGCATCAGTGACTTGCCTGAGATTGTGGAACTCAAATTTGATCATGTTTTTTATACAGGTAAACAAATACATAATCTTCTTTAAATATTTTTGGAGAATTAATTGCATCATTTGTAATGCATTAAGTATGATTATCTAGGAAACAGAGAGGAAGGAAGTAAGATTGCTGCAGTTGCAGCCCGCATTCTCACGCCCATCACCCTGATTCTGGGAGGCAAGAACCCGTGTTACGTGGACCAGCACTGTGATGTTGCCACCACCGTGCGGCGCATTGCCTGGGCTCGTTTCCACAATGCAGGCCAGAGCTTATTGGCTCCCAGCTACATTTTGTGCCACACAGATGTGAAAGAACGGCTGGTGCAAGCCCTGAAGTGCTGTCTTATGGAGTTCTTTGGTCCTGATCCCCGAGATTCCCGCAGCTTCGGCCGCATGGTTAATCTGGACATTTTCAACCGTACGAGAGATGTGTTGTGGAGATCTGGCAAGGTGGTTGTTGGTGGGCAAGTGACAGAGGCAGAAAAGTATATTGGTAAGAATTATATTGCATAATCCTTCAGACCAAGACCCAGGAATACCTGAAATAAGGCTTTATACTGTGTTTTTCTCTTTATCTGAAGCTCCGACAATTGCGACAGATGTGGCAGACTCAGACCCCATCATGCAGCAGGAGATTTTTGGCCCAGTTCTGCCAATACTGACTGTAAATGATGTGGATGAGGCAATTGCGTTTATAAATAAACAGGATAAGCCCCTTTGTGTGTATGCATATTCAACCAACAGCAAGGTACATGACAATCAATTAAGATGAGGAGATTTAATTGATTCATGTTCCTGGCTTAGCCAACTGCATTTCATGTTTTGACCTTTGTGACAAAACAGGTAATTTCGAGAGTCATGAGTGAAACGTCTAGTGGAAGCTTTTGTGCAAATGACTGCATCCTGCAGAGTATGATGGTGGCTCTACCTTTCAGTGGAGTAGGTAAGTTTGAGACGTCAAGTAAACTGTGCATGCATAGAATGTTGCCAACAAGTGATGTATCGTTGCAACATTAACTCTTACTTATTTATTGGTCCAGGTGCCTGTGGAATGGGCTCCTTCCAAGGCCGCTACAGCTTTGATACCTTCTCTCACAGAAAAGCATGCCTGCTAAGAAGCTCACGTTTTGAGTGTGTCACCTATCTGCGTTTTCCACCTTATGAAGAGAGGAATCTGTCTCTAATGACATGGGCCTGCACTCTGTCCCAGAAGAGTCAGGGCTGGTGCCAGATCCTGTGACTGTGGTGTGGGATTCTGATGACAGGACCTCACTGGACCGGCCAGTCATGGTCACTGGTCAGGAAATGGCCTGATATGGAGGGGCACATGGTAACTTATGTGAGACACTACGTCAGATGATATCCAAAGTTTTCTTTAACCTCAGTGTGGAATCAACTAGTGACGATTAGTTTAAATGTCTATGAAAAACAACCTTGTTTGATGAGAAACAGTTTAAAATCAAATAAACAGATACAAATATTTTAGATGCACTGCTTTTATCTTTGATTTGACATTGCCCACGGCATTAAAAAGGATAAACATACAAGTGATATGTATTTACAACATGGCTGGATAGTCTTTCAACATTATCCAAGAAAGAAACAAATTAAGCTTTTGTCTTAATCCTCGTAAGCATGTGATCATTCAGATCTGGTGTAGATTGTTTCCTCTTTGTCTTCTTTCATGGCTGCATATCTGGCAACTGTGAACAGGTAGTCGCTCAACCTGAGTGAAAATAGACGATGTTCTTCAGAAGTGTTGTTTTAAAAACAAACTGTTATTGTGTGTATCATGCACAAGACTGACCTGTTGAGGAACCTGGCCACATCTGGATCTGCTTCCCCTGAGCGTACAATTGGAGCAACACTGTAACAAGAAGTCCGAACTGTTTAGAATAAAGTAACAATGAAACAGGACACACAAATTATATAAAATACAGAGAAGATGCAGAAACTGACCTGCGCTCTGCTCTCCGACATACGGTCCGAGCTAAGTGCAGGGATGCACTACTCTTCCCACCAGACTGGAATAAAAAAAAAAAGAAATATGAAATCTTAAGCTCTTATGACAACATGTATATAGAAGAACAAACGATCTTACCGGTAAAATGAAGTTGGTCAGTGGTGGGAGTTCCCCCGTGAAGTTATCAATCCACGTTTCCAGGTCTGCAATTGGCTGACTAGTAAATTTTGTTCTCTCTTGTGAAAACAGAAAAGAAAAAAAACCCAAAAGTCTTTTAGCACAAGAGATGTAAATAAAAATAATTATTATTGATGTAGAACTGGTGCATTTTCATACTCATATGACTTTCTCTTGCAGAGGATCGAGGAGTAGCAACATTTGAGCCTATGTCTTGTAGAACACACTGTATCTGCAATATACAAAAGAGGCACGTCTTATCACCTGCAAATGTTCATTGCCAAAGCTAGAGAGGGCTAGCAAATGCAACATGCAAATCAAACCTTGTCCAGCTGATATGTGAATGTGTGGCCTTTGTCAAGGCAAAACTCTCTGGCCAATCTGTAACAAAAGTCACTTTCAGTCACAAAGTCTTACAATCAGAGGATGCAAATTATACAGGATTATTAAACAATGCCTTCTAGTCTTCTCCCAACAGTTTTATTAAATGCACTCTATCAAAGTAATTTATAATCCCAACAGCTCAGCTGAACGATACACTACCTTCTTTGATAAATTCAGCTGTCATGGCACAAAAGTTACCCAACTCACACTTGAAGGCCATTTTTATTTAGGGATTTTTATTTGTTTAGCCTGTGCAGCACTTTGGTCAGCTGAGGTTGTTTTAAATGTGCTTTAGAAAATACATTCGAATGAATCCACGATTTTGCTCATTGGTAAGGGCCTTTGTATCCTTCCTGTAAATGCCAAAGATTTCGCTCCGGTTACTTATGCATTTTCTTTTAAATAAATCTTAAATTAAATAAAATAAACTGCCCCTTTGTGATAATTGTAGGTTTAAAAAAAATGTATGCAGAGTGTATACATTTAAAATTTCAAACTCATTATTGAGTTTAGATTATCACACTATCACACTCAGCTGGTCGCCACTCATCAACTTTCAACACACCTGATTTGTCATTTTTTATTTATTTTGAATCTCCATTTCTGTTTTGCCTGAGAATCAATCGCCCTGTTTTTATTTTTTTTCGAGAACCAAACAAATATTCTCACACACACACACACACACACACACACACACACACACACTCTCTCACACACCCCTGTATTGTAACAATAGAAATGTTTTGCGCATTCGTATTGTTACCTGTTTTGCATTAAATAAAAAATAAATCTAACTCAGAAATAGATCTATGTCCTGCTTTTGCCTTTTTTCATTAGTTTGCAAAAACAATTGTTTATATGCCTGACTTCACAGCATTTATATGCCATATATCTGAAAAAAGAAGCTGTAAGCTTCTTCTGCAGAATTCCTGTATGTCACAACCTCCCACATCTGAGATTGAAAAGTAAGCCAGAGGCTGTTCATTTATTTTTTTTCCCCCATTGCATTTTATACATATTCCACAACTTACCTGCATCTTTTACTGAAAGCCTTGAAGCCAAGACTTGCTGGAATAGTCTATTGCACTTTAACGTTGCTTTTAAGCTTATAGTTGAGTGCAATATGTGAGGGACTCTATTTATTCTCTCATTTTAATTGAAAAAACAGAACAAAACCAAAAGTGGAGGGTTTTACACATACATTGAAAAAAGATTCAATTTTTTATAGAACTTTCTTTTTGAGCTGCCGAAAGAGAAATGCAACATCTCCAACTTGAGACAGGACATTATGTCCTGTACCCCCAGGCTCAGCATGGGCGGGGCTGCATCCCTCCATTTTAGCTGAATAGCACGTCTTACCAGCAGCAATGCAAAATAGTTGACATAGTTGTCAAATGTGGAAATGCCAAATAGAGCTACACTGGGGTTAGGGGCAAAATCGCTGTCCAATATTTTAGATAAAGTATTGAAAACATTATTCCAGAATATCTGTATCTTGAGGCACAGACAATATATGTGTAAAAAGATACCATTGTCGGTCTTGCATTCATCACAGATTGGACTTAAACTAGGGTAAAAACTATACAGCTTGGTCTTGGACATGTGAAAATTTAAATTGAAGCAGACCATGTGTTGCACAGAGTAAGGTTTTGTGTATTGCCCGTAATATAGAGTCCCACAGGTCATCAGACAGGGGTCCCAGGTCCTGCTCCCAGGCCGATCTAAACCTATGCAGGACTGGGCGTGACAGTGTTGATATGTTCTTGTATAATTTAGACATTGCACATTTAGATACTGGGTCAAAGGAAAAGAAAGGTATCCATAGGGTTGGTATATGGTTTTGAAGGAAAGCTAGGTAGCGAATGTATTGTCTAGCGTGTTATTATAAAAAAAAAAAAAAGTTTTTTTTTTTTTGGCAAGTTGTATTTCAAAAAGATGGTTGAAGGAGGCAAAACAGTCACCAGTTCAATACCATTCCTATGCCAGGTCTTAAAGGATGGGTCAAAGCACAAAGGAATGAAAAGGTTGGGAATAGGCTCAGGAGGGAAAGGCGCCTTAGGTCGAAGTATTTACGAAACTGGGTCCATATTTTAACGGTGTTACACACCACCTGATCATCTAGATGTTTTGAGGAAGGGCCATCAAGGGATGAGCCCAAGAGCACCTTGAGAGAGACATCTTTGCATTAATTGAGCTCCAGGAGGGTTCAATTGCACCATTAGGGAGATGAGGGTGGTCCAGAATGCCATACAGCGAATGTTAGCAGCCCAATAGCAGTGGCCGAATTCAGGGAGCCCCATACCTCAATCTTTTTTGAGTCTTTGAAGCAAGGTTTTGTTAAGTCTAGGCCTCTTACGCTGCCAAATATATGAAGAAACAATTGAACTGAGTGACAAAAAGAATGAGTTGGGAATAAATATCGGGATGCATTGAAATAGATATATGAATTTTGGTTGGATATTCATGTTTATGGAGTTTATTTGTCCACAAAGTGATAGCTTGAGGGGGGGACCTCTGTTTAAGCAAAGTTTTTCTTCTTCTCTCATTTCAATAGTTTTTCTGCCTGACAGACGTATAGCATTTTAAAAACTACCTTTGCATGTGAATTATGACTTTTTATGATAAACGTTTCGGGAAAGCAAATGTTTTGGCTTTGCCCTTTTTATGGGTAGCCTCAGCAAATTATTGTGCTCTGCATGTTGATTTTGCACAAATTTTTATATTGGATGCTCCTCCTGGCACATCACTCAACATTCATCTGTGCTTGGGACACAAACTGAGTGGCTGGAGCTATCTGGTATTTAGTGTCATGCCCAGGGGCACTCTGGCATTTCTTGGGGCTGGAGATCTATCAGCCAACCTTTGGTTAAAAAAAGAACTGACACTACCGTCCATGCCAAGGCCATTATTATGCCTTATAAATGTGATGCTGGAGTGATAAAGAACTTACCCTATTGCTGATGACAGCTCATCTGTATTTCCTAAGGCTTCAAAAATGTGATCTTCCTTTGGCCTCCTTTCACCAGTGAATGTGCTGGAGAACCCTGAACAGCAATAATCGACTTGTGTTAATATAATTAGTTGTAGGACATCTGTAACAAAGTTTTCAGAATTGATCTGACAAATCACCTTTATCTCCAGTTTTGGTGTAGATTTTGGGTGCCTTGTTTCCTCCGGTGGCATAACTGTTGAGGAAATAACATGTGCAATAAGAACAAATACAAAGGGCAGATGTATATCTGTTTTAGGAGTAAAACTGTGGAACTCATTAGATAACGACCTTAAACTAGTTAATTCAATAAAAGCATACAATATATTATTCAAAGCAAAGGTAATGGACACATATATAGAAACCCAATAAGCAAACAAAGAAGAATGCACAACTTACATTGGTTTTGTCGGTTTCCTTAGCATTTTTTCACTTTCTGTTTTCAGAGCTATCATTATTATTGCTATTATTATTATTATTATTATTATTATTATTATTATTATTATTATTATTATTATTATTATTATTATTATTATTTTGTGTAGACTTATGATACTTCATTTGTTCTTTTTGTATATTCTATTCAGTTGGTGGGCAAGATAAGCTTTATGCTTCAAGCCCAGACCTTTTCGGTCAAATAATCACAATGTTGACCAGGGAAAAACCTGTGTTATCTTGTTTGTTGATTTTTGTTTGTGATTGACCGAAATAAATATTAACTATATAACTAACAATATCTGTCTACCTCATAAACATCCTACCTGCTTTGTTTGCACTGTTTTTCTTTCTTTCCCGTACTGCACTACTTTTTATTTTTCATTCCAATGTATATACTGTTTATATTTTGTAATTATATTTTAGTTTTATAGTTTTTTTTTTTTTTTTTTACCCTTTCCCTGCGTGTGTGTTGAGTGTACTGCTGCTACACAAAGCGAATTTCCCGAATTTCACAAAGGGAGAAATAAAGGACAATCTAAACTAATCTAAAACATAGGAAGATAGGAAAAAAAAAACAGTCAAAAACACATTCAAGAACAGAAAAATGAAATATATTATTGGTTTCATTGGATTATTTGTAGCGTGTCACTGTTTAGCGCTTCGAAGCTGCAATGCAAGTCAGTTTTGCAACAGTTTTCAGATGACATAACACTGAGACAAACCCTAACATACCTTCTGCCTGAACACAACAGCTCCAGTGCTCGATGCTTGCTTGCGACTCTTGGTGTCTGTAAAACACATCGGATGAGCGCAGTTTTAACGATAAACGAAGTCATATTGAGCTAAATGTTGGCAGCCAAAGGTGAATTTTGCTTAGTGAGGTAATTTGTCCCCTGCAGTATCCGTAGGTTGTAGGCGTTTCCTTTTCTATCGCGTGATTGGTCGACCCATGGCGTCGTTGCAGAATACTGGCTGCTGATTGGTCGGAGGAACACGTGTTCAGGCTTCTGCAACAGCAGGCTGGACGATGGAAAACATCCCTCCCGCGTGTCAGCTGTGTTTTTAGCACTATTCAGTCATGCCACTATGGACCAATGTCTACATTTGCAACACTTGAGGGGGCTTGCGTCGTGAAAATGCTTCTTTAAACTCCTATTTTTCGATTGTTTTTAAAATAAAAAGAAAGACACAAGGGACACAGCTGTGGGTCCGAACTGTTGACCGCTTGTTGTTGTTGTTGCAGGGGATTAAGTGACCTAGCATATGATAATACTATTAGTGAAAAGGTGAAATTAGCCGGGCAAAGCAATGCAAGTCACGGATTGCGTGATCTCTGCCCCTGGGAAGGCGATCCTGCACGGAGAGCATGCTGTAGTTCATGGAAAGGTAAGGAGAGCGTGTTATTGTTACTACTATTATTATTACTGCTGACGTTTGCCTCAAATATTTGATTCTGGTTTTGTGAAGTGTTTATCTACTACTTTCCACGTCACACAGTTAATGTTAACTTAAATGTATTTAGTGGTGTGTAGAGGTGGACAGAGTACTCGACCCCAGTACTTGAGTAAGAGTACAAATACTACTGGTCAAAATTTACTCCAGTAAAAGTACAAGTAAAGTAAAACAAGTAAAAGTAGCTCAGTCAAAATATTACTCTAGTAAGAGTAGAGACGTTGCTTTTAAAGGTACTTAAGTATCCAAAAGTAAATGCTTTTAAATTTACTTTAAGTAAAAGTAAGAGTAAGAGTAAGAGTACATTTATTATTTTCCACATCAGTAAATTACTATATTTTTTCTAAATTAATTTAAGGATCTTTTAACTCTTGTTTGTGAGAATTAACTCTTTGAAACCAGCTGCACTGATGAACCACAATGTTATATAAAACCTGCAGAAACACCAAAAACAAATCAAATGAATGGGATCATAAGAGGACAGCAGATGATGCAGAGTTTATTAACAATCATGAACTGAAACCAAATGAACCTGCACCATCCAACTAAGTCTGGATCCCCCTCAAAGACCACTGCTTTACAAAAAACTACATCTCTGCTTTCAATAACTCAATGTTGAAGTCACTTAACTTTACAGGAAGGACATGTACCAGTACAATATAGCAATATAGAGCATAACAAACTGTCTCCCCATGTCTGTCTTGGCTGTCTCCCAATGTCTGTCTGAGAGCGTGCACTGTGATAGGTCTCCTTCTTTGACACAAACAGCTTGTGTCCAATAGGATTTTAGGGAAGAAGAAAAAAGAGCAGACCTGAAAGTAACGAGTACTTTTCAGCCTTCCTAGAAATTTACTCGAGTAAAAGTAAAAATATTTGTCTTGGAAATGTATTCAAGTAAGAGTAATAAGTACCAAAGAAATCTAATACTCAAGTAAAGTGCAAATCCTCTGGATATGTACTTAAGTACAGTACTCAAGTAAATTTACTCAGTTACTGTCCACCACTGGTGGTGTGTGAGTTCTTGTCTTGATGTTTTAGCATTGTGCCTGGCTCTGTTATTTGTTGCTATGAGTGTTAATTTCCCTCTTGTACAATAGTGAAAGTGCTTTTGTTTATCAACAAACCATGACTTGTCACGCTTCAATCTTGTAGAGTTAAAATACCCACACGAGATGTGATCTTTCATTATTTTTGTATTTCCTCGTTACAGGTGGCTCTTGCTGTGAGTTTGAACCTGAGAACTTATTTGCAACTGAAAGGCACTTCTGATGGGAAGGTTTGCATCAACCTCCCAAATATCGATACCTTCCACTCCTGGGACATTTCTGAACTCAAGGAGCTTGTCCCTTCTATCAATGGTAAGAGTGATGTAGCACCGGGAAGTATCACTTTGACAAACATTACATTACAGTTTTACTTTTCCATCATCATCCTGCATTCTAAGGTTCATTACATGCAGAACACATTAAAAGTCACTGAAACTGTAGATATGCAGAAATCATACAGTAATTTCAGTCTTCACATAAAGTATGAGTAGTAATTTATAGAGGTTTCTTAACATTAGCAAATGTTTATCAGGGTCACTTCCTAAATCAATAATTCCTTACCAAATAAACCAAATAAAACAGAGTACACATCTGTTAATTACATGGACATATCAAAGTGTGTATTGTGTGTTTTGTCTTTTGACTAATATTAAAAGGTAAGAAAGAGGCACAGCGTCTGGATGCTGAACTTGTGAGGAGACTGCGTGAATTTTTGGGTGTTACCAATGGGAACTTGGATACCTGCAACATGGCCACCTTAGCCTTCCTTTACATCTACCTGTCACTGTGTGGATCAGGGTGAGGCATTTCTGCTGTTCTTATATTAACTTCCTTATTATACAGAAACAGATCCTCATGTTGCGTCTGTTTACCTCTGTGTATGTAGTGTAAGCCATACCACACCATCTTAAGAGGGAAAAACCGCAGCATCTGGAAGAATGTTGATGCATTCTATCCACAGGCAAAAGAAAGCAACAGCATCTGAAAATATGACGCTTTAAATTTTGTAGGTGCATAAGATTGCAATTGTATCTGTTTTTATATAGCTGCTGACTTTGTTCATGAAATGTTACACTTTTGTTAAAGGAAACATTTTGTGCTGAGTACTGAGAGCATGACTGTTCTCCAAGTCTGTTCTCTGTGTACTTTGGGAGGATAAAAGACGTTATAGTGAGAGAGACATTGTTTCAGTTATTTATCAGACCCCAGATGTTCAAGCCGTCATTCACAGTGGAGTCTTCAGCCAGACTGGTTCTATTCTATGCTTATTGATGGAATGGCAGAATTTTGTTTGGGCTGCACAGTGGATTAGTAGTTAGCAGTCAGGCCTTGGTATAGTTTCCATGTTCTCTCTGACCCAGTGTGGGTTTTCACTAGGTACTGTACTTAAGGTTCCCTCTGAAAACATTATTCCAAGGTTGTTTGGGGATTTTAAATCAGCTGTAGCTCTGAATGGAGCATGCGTTGTTGCTTATCTTATCTATTTGTCCTTGTTTTGATTCTGTCATTGTCTGGCAGCCTCTTCAGGCTCGGTCTTAGTTCTGCTGGACCTCAGCACTGCTTTTGACACAGTTGACCATCTGATCTTATTACAGAGGTTAGGAATGATATTGGACTCAGATTTGAACTTCAACAGCCACATTAAAACAACAACAACAACAACATCAGCAGCGTTTTACCATCTAAAAAGCATGGCCAGAATCAAAGGAACTAATCCATGCGTCTGTCTCCGGCAGGAGAGTCGACTGTAACGGCCTGCTCACTGGGCTCTCTAAACGATCTGTAAGACAGCTGCAGTTCATCCAGAATGCTGCTGTTGGAGTCCTGACTAGAACCAGGAAATACAACCATATTAGTCCAGTCCTCAGGTCTCTGCACTGGCTTCCTGTCGCTCAGAGAATAGACTTTAAAACAGCTTTGCTTTGCTACAAGTCTCTTCATGGCTTAGCGCTAAAGTTCATCTCGGACACGTTAGGTTAGAGCCATATGAACCAACTTAGACTCTGAACCTCCGGGACTGGTCTCCTGCTGGTGTTCAGTCAGAGTAAACAAGGTGAAGCTGCGTTTCACTTTTATGTTCCTAAAACCTGGAACAGAAGGTGAGAGACAGACCTTAACTCTGACAATGTTCAAATCCAGGCTGAAAACAGTTTTAATCAGCTGTGCACGTGACAACTGACATGATTTTATCTGCACTCTTCATTTTTAATTAAATTAAATTCATTAACAATTATTCTTATGTTTTTTTTAGAATGACAAGAATTTTCCTTCTTGTGATTTTATGTGGCTGTTGGGTACAACAGTGATATTACTTGGTTGTTATGTTGTTGATCATAGCGACTATTGTATGAGCTCAACGTTAGATGTGCTTGATAAAACTTCATGATAAACTGTATTATTCACCTCTTGTTTTGATACTGTGAAAAAAGAAGAGAGAAAAGTCCATGGTGATCATCTGAGGGTTTATTACGCTGGTGTTTCTGCCTCACTGCCGTCCTGCACTCCAGCAGTTTTTACCTCTTGATGCATCCCAGCTCTTAAGTTAATGTTTCGTTTGCAAAATGCCCACTTATTGACTTGGGATGTTATTTGAGAGAAACAACCCTCTTTGAAATTAAGAGACACAGACAATGTCTAAGGCCCCGGCAGCTGTGAACGTGCAAAGAAGCTCAGGAACATTAGAAGTGCAGGTTGTTGGAGGGTTTAATTGGCCCTGACATGCTGCTGCCGTGTCTGTGAGGTGAAGGGTTTCTGACAAGATGGCCACTAATGAGAGTCTGGCACTGGGCCACTCTGCACCTTTTAACAAGTCTGGATGTGTTTCTCCCGTGAGAGGAGAACTGGACAATAAGTTTAGTATTTTCTTCTCTGGCTGAAAGCAGCCTCCCAGAGAGACATCGACTCAAGCCTCAAGTCAGTTTCTGCTGCATGAAAGTGGTCTATGGCTTACTATAAATAACACCCACCATAAATGTAAAACTCAAATGACCTCAACAGTAAATACTTACGTACAGTGTGAAATAGTACAATCGTTTGCAGTCATCTTTTAATAACTGTAATTTAACAGATTTCTGATACAAATAGAAACAAATGCTCAGTGTTTGATTATTCCGTCAGAGAGCTGCCCAGCCTGACGGTGTGTGTATGGTCAGAGCTTCCAACCGGAGCAGGACTGGGGTCAAGTGCTGCCTTCTCAGTGTGTGTAGCTGCTGCTCTGCTCTGCTCAAGTGGTGCCATCCCTGCTCCTCTCAAAGAGTGGGATCACACGGCCAGGTAATGGCTTTATGTTATTAGGAGGAGTCTCCATCATTAGCTTTGTATAATGTTCATGTTGGCCATTAGCTGGACGCAATTCTTAGAAAGAAATATGTTTTCAACTGATATGTGGTTGGGTTGGAGAAGTAATAATAATAATAATAATAATAATAATAATAATAATAATACTCATAATAATACTCATAATAATAATAATTATTATTATTAATAATAACATGTAAATCATAATACATTATACAATAGTAGGTGTTTCTTTTCCAGAGGCTTTTTTGGAGTGTTTCATTTTGGAGAATACAATTGCCCTTTTAACGTTTAACATCTTCTTAAACCATGCTTTGTTTGAGAAAATCTTTTATGGAGAAGATTTCATAAACAATTATGTTCCCTTTTCTTGGCTGTCACAGATGGCATTTTTAAAAAGGGAAGCATCAACGAAAGTAAAAGAAAATAGAAGAGTCAAAATCGCATTTTCATTTATTTCTACACTTATACTTGTTTTTTTTCCTTCAGAGTCAGATTGCCCAGTAACAAACATCTGTACAATCATTATTTAATACACAACTGCGTGTCCCTGTTCTCCTATGGGAGCATGTTGGTTTGTTGAACTTCCCTGATTTCGTTTTAAAATGACTGCAGATGGTCTCAGGAGGACTTGGAGAGGATCAACAGTTGGGCTTTCCAAGGGGAGATGATCATCCACGGAAATCCTTCAGGAGTTGACAACGCTGTGGGAACATGGGGTGAGGCATGAAATGGTCAAATGTGGCACTGCATACGTTTTGCCTCCTTCCGTTCAGTGACGATGTTTTTTTAATTCAAGATCTTTTTATTGGAATTTTCACAGAGTAAAAAAAGGTGAAATGCTGCATGTCGATTACAAATATTTTGAGTAGGCATGGGCATGTTAATCATAGCATACACCAGTGTACAAAATATAAAAAACAATTAAACAGTATGAAAAAATATAAAATAGTAACAAAAACAAACTACAGACCAAACTAATCCCTCCCCTGTCACTGCCAGATTACTAATCACAATATGAGGTCACTCTATCATCAAAAGCCTGCACTAGGAATACAAAAGAAATATGAAGTATAGTTCACAGGGTCTGGAATGCTTCTAGAAAAGGTCCCCACACTTTCTGGAACTTATTTGATTTCTGAAGCGAGTATCTAATTTTCTCCAGTTTTAAGCAGGACATGATGTCTTCCAGCCATTGTGCACGAGTAGGAGGGAAGGGATCCTTCCACCTGAACAGAATTGCCCGACGAGCCAAAAGGGAGGCAAAAGACAAAGTGTGCCCCTGTGCAGTGGTTAACTTCCTTCCTCCCTCCATGACCCCAAACAGGGCAGTCAGTGGGTTTGGTTCTAATCTGATTTTAAGCACCAGAGAGAGAGTATGAAATACTTCCATCCAGTACTTATTTAGACATGGGCAGGACCAGTACATGTGGATGAGAGAGGCTTCGGCTACTTTACATCTTACACAGTATGGACTAATATCTGGGTACATGGAGGATAGCTTTGCTTTGGAAATATGAGCCCTGTGTACCACTTTAAACTGAATTAAGCAGTGACGTGCGCACAGGGAGGTTGTATTAACCAGTTTGAGTATGGACTCCCAGGTATCCTCTGATAAGGGAAGCCCTAAGTCCTGCTCCCATGCTGCTTTGAGTTTATCTGTAGGGGCACTCTTAAGATCCAGCAACATGCCATAGAAAGACGAAATGAGCCCCTTTTTGAATGGGTCTGTGGCAAGAACTTTGTCAACTGTGGTCAAGCCTATCGATGCACCAGGGCTGGGTGTCTGGGAAAGAACAAAATGTCTAGCCTGAAGATACCTAAAGAAATGTGATTTTGGAAGGCTGAATTTACTACTTAACTGCTCAAAAGATGCCACGGTGCCGTCTATGAACATATCTTTAAAACGAATCATACCCCTCCTGTGCCATTCCTGGAAGGTGGGGTCCTCAAGGGATGGTTTGAAAGAGTGATTTGATGCAATGGGGCTAAGAAGAGAGAAGCTGTGAAAACCAAAAAACTTCCTAAATTGGGCCCAAATTCTAAGAGAATGTTTAACCACTGGGTTTTTGATTGATTTAAGTGAAGGAAGTGGAAGTGAGGAGCCGAGTAGGGCAGGAATTGACAGGTCATCAGTTGGATGTAACTCCATCGCCACCCAGTCAGGGCGGTCAGCGCCGTCGCAGTGGAAGGACCAGAATGCAAGGCAGCGCAGGTTAGCAGCCCAATAGTAATAACGAAAGTTTGGGAGGGCCAGACCACCTGCAGACTTAATTTTTTGAAGGTGAGTTTTGTTCAAACGTGGCCGTTTACCTCGCCATAGGTATGAAGATATAACTGAGTCAAGGGACTGAAAAAAAGAACCAGGAATAAAGAGTGGTAAGGTCTGGAAAAGGTACAAAAATTTAGGTAAAATGGTCATTTTGACTGAATTGATGCGACCCACAAGAGACATTAACAGGGGTGACCATTGTGTAAGGGTTTGTTTGGTCTCATTTAACAATGAGATAAGATTCTCTTGGAGCAGGTCTTTGTGTTTCCTTGTCACCGATATGCCTAAATAGGAGAATTTGTCATTTGCGATTTTAAAGGGAAAATTGGAAAGGTCTAAAGCATGCGATTCGAGATTGGTAGGGAAAAGCTCACTTTTGCTGAGATTCAGTTTATAGCCTGAGAGTTTCCCAAACTGACTGAGAAGTGACAGCGCAGGGGGTAATGAGGCCAGAGGGTGAGAGATGAAAAGCAAGAGGTCATCGGCATAAAGCGAGACCTTATGTTCCCTGCCACCTCTCCAGATACCGGACACATCCTCACAAGATCGGAGCGCTGTGGCAAGCGGTTCGATAGCCATGTCAAAAAGCATGGGACTAAGGGGGCACCCCTGACGGGTTCCACGATGCAGATTAAATGGTTTTGACCGTTGAGAGTTAGTACGAATTGAGGCTGTTGGGTGTAAATAGAGAAGTTTAATCCACAGAGCAAAGTTCGGACCAAAACCAAACCTGTCCAGCACAGCAAAGAGATAATCCCATTGGACGCGATCAAATGCTTTCTCCGCATCCAGAGAGACAACGCATTCAGGGATAGCCTCAGAGGCAGAGTAGATAATATTGAACAGTCGCCTTGTGTTGAAGTAAGACTGCCTACCTTTAATGAAGCCAGTTTGGTCTTCAGATATAATTGTGGGGAGGACATTCTCCAGCCTATGGGCTAGGACTTTAGCTAGGATTTTAGCATCTGTGTTTAAGAGGGAGATGGGCCTGTAGGAGGCGCATTCAGTAGGATCCTTCCCTTTTTTAGCTATGAGGGTGATGCAGGCCTCCGAAAAAGAAGGAGGGAGGGAACCGTGGCTGAAGGATTCTGAAAGAACTGAAGATAGCAATGGGGAAAGCAAATTAGAAAATTTCTTTAGAAATTCCGCCGGGAAGCCATCAGGGCCAGGACATTTACCCGACTGCAGTGAAGAAATGGCTCGAGTAATTTCCATCAGGGATATCGGTTCTTCTAATGTCTTCCTTAGATCTGGTGAAAGACTGGGAATACTAAGACTATTTAAAAAGTCCGCAATCTCATCTCGATCAGTCTGAGATTCCGAGGTGTATAGCTGGGTATAAAAGTCCCTGAATGCTTCATTTATGAGTAAGTGGTCTGTAGTTACATGGCCATTTGGTAATCGAATCTTAGAAATATTTTGTTTAGCCTTAGAGCCTTTAAGTTGGTTGGCTAATAATTTGTCAGATTTGTCTCCATAAACATAAAACCTGGTTTTACTTTTCAGAAGTGACTGTTCAATTGGGTGAGTGGTAAGCAGGTCAAATTTAGTTTTAAGTTCTAGCCGCTTTTTGTAAAGATCTGGGGATTTAGTCCGAGAATATTCTTCATCGACCTCTTTAATTTGGCGGGCAAGGTCTGATCGCTCCCTATAAGATTTTTGCCTCACCCTAGCAGTGTAGGATATAATCTGTCCCCGGAGATAAGCCTTGAGGGAATCCCAGACAGTTAGACTAGACATTCCTGGAGTCATATTCGTGGATAGGAAAAAGGCTATTTCCGTTTCCATTGATTTAACAAAATTTGTGTCCGACAGCAGAGTTGAATTGAATCGCCACTGTCTGTCTCTCTGAGGTAGGTCAGGAAGGGACATGGTTAGAACCACAGGAGCGTGGTCGGAAATGACAATGCTCTGATAAGCACAGGAATGGACCAGGGGAATCAGTTGATTATCAATAAAAAAATAATCAATCCTCGAGTATGTGTGGTGCACTTGTGAGAAAAAGGAGTATTCTCTGTCACATGGATGTAAAGAACGCCACACATCACAAACACCGTAGTCAGAAAGGAACGCCTGAATAAGACGGGCTGACTTACTTGCTGTGCCGGGGTTGGTAGAGGATCGGTCTAGGACTGGGTCGAGCCAGCAATTAAAATCACCACCCAGTATGATAGAATATGTATTAAGGTCAGGGAGCAGTGAAAACAGTCGTTCAAAAAAGACTGCATCATCTGAATTAGGGGCATAAACGTTCACAAGTACGACCAATGTATTGAATAATTTCCCAGAAACGATCACGTAGCGACCAAACTTGTCAGAAATCACATTGTGCTGCTCAAATGAAACATCCTGACTGATCAGAACTGAAACTCCTCGGGCTTTAGCTTGAAAGGAGGAGTGAAATCTCTGCCCTGACCACCTCGGGAACAGGCGGCTATTATCAGAACTGCGAATATGAGTTTCTTGTAGAAAGGCTATTTCTGTTTTAAGGTGTTTTAGATGTGAGAAGATCCTCTTCCTTTTAACAGGGTGATTCAGACCCTTAACATTCCAGCTCACCAACTTCAAGTATCTACTCATAATATCTAAGAAGAAAAATTAGGTGTGCACAATGACATAGGCAGAAAAAAAGAGAACGGAAAGGAGGTTGAATGTGACCCACATTAAGTAATGAGTTGAAAAGAGTTAATGCAAAGTTTCTGGCAGTGACATATCCCCCCGACCCACCCCCCCCAACTAAGACAGCTGCTATAGAAAAATAAAAAAAAAAGCAGCAAGCTCTTCAAAACAAACATAGTGCAATAACACATCTTCCTATCCTACACACTAATAGCTTTTGCTCCCGTATCATGGGTGTATACCTATTAGCACCTTAAAACGTGTAGATGTAAATAAAAAAAAAGGAATACCCTCTCAAATCTTGACCTGGAAGTCCCGATATGAGCCCAGAAATATTTTTACAAAAATATAAAATATAAAACGTCCGACTTAAGCAGCGTAAAAGTAAGGTTAACAGCTTACAATTATTACAAAACTTATAGGTAAATCGGAAAAGCTTTTTTTTTTTTTTTTTTTCTCTCCCTCTTCACCACTTATTTTTCCCCTTCCCTCAAATAGTCAAAAATAACTGCAAATTAATAATATTTGCAAAGGGGCAGTCCAACTAACAACAGAGAAAATACTGGTTGTCGCGGGGTTACTCACCCTCCCCTCAGGAATAATGTGACTCACGTAAAAAAAAAAGAGAGAGAAAAAAAAGTCAGTCCGTGAGCGTCAGTGAGCCGCACCGGGCTGCAGGCGGAGCCGTGGCAGCCTCCAACAGTCCCGTTACGGCGGGTTTGAGGATTTGCTGCGACTCGTGATGAATTTGCGCGCCTCATCCACGGAGCCGATCCACTTCCTGGCCCCCCCGGACAGCGTGAGCCGGAGCCGGGCGGGGAAGAGCAGAGCCGGCCTCAGACCCAGCTGGTAGAGCTCCGACATGACTCCGCTGTATTCCGCTCGTTGGCTGGCAACTTCGGGGCTGTAATCCTCCAGGACCCGGATGGGCTGGCCGCGATATTCCAACTTTCCCCTCCGGCGCGCCTCCCTGATGAGGATATCCTTCGTCTGGTACCGGTGAAGGCGGATGATGACCGGACGCGGTCTCTGTCCCGGGGCCGGCTTGGCGGCGAGAGAGCGGTGCGCTCTGTCTATCTCTGGCGGTGACGGCAGCGTATCGCTCCCGAACACCTCACACAGCAGCTTGGAGAAGAAAGCCGCCGGAGAACCGCTCTCGGTCGACTCCGGTAAGCCCAGGATACGGATGTTCTGCCTTCTGCTCCGGCTTTCCAAATCCACCACCTTGGCCTTCAGCCGAGCATTTTCATCCCGTAGAGTCGAGCAGATGCCTTCAAGGTCCGTAACTCGCTGGCTGAGGTCTTCTGTGGCGAGTTCAAGGGACGAAACCCGTTGGCCATGGTCCTCGACCGCGAGCCGCGTTTGGTCGAGTTTGGAGTCGAGCTGACTGAAAGTATTTTTGAACTCGGCGGCCAGGGCAGCGCGGTGTTCCTCCAGCAACGTGGTAATGGCCGCCAGGGTTAAGACAGCGCCAGCGTCGTCCTTCTTGCCCGACTTGCCGCTCTTCGAAGCCATCTCGGAGGTAAGTGGGCTCGTTCGAGACAAAAAAAAAAGAAAAACAGCAACAGGGAATCCCTTTTAAAGTAAAAATTTTGAAAGTTTGAGGGCTTGGTGGTTTAAAAAGTTTGGCACTCACGGGAGCACTCGCGAAACGCGTCTACTCCATCTGCTCACCAACCGGAAGCCCGTGACGATGTTTTTTTAATGGAAACATCAGGATATTATACCCTCACTGTTCATTACCAGCTGATGAGTAACTATTTAATGGCTTTGGTTTCATTTTATGCAGGCGGCATGCTGAGATTCTTAGCTGGGAAGATAATACCGCTGAACAGGTACTGACAACGTGTTATTTTCTATTAATCAAATGGCAGAGTTTGCTTCTGGCTTACACCAACCAAATATTTGTGTACAAAACGAGGGCATGAGCTGATGACCTCTCTGATCTGTCCTACCTCCAGGGTGCCATTATTAAGAATCCTCCTCACTAACACCAAAGTACCACGTAGTACCAAGGTACTCGTTGCCAGGGTGAAGGACAAAATTAACAAGGTACTAAATGATTCTTGCCTCCCCTGTGTGTTACTTGCCAATACTATAATTGATATAATAGCCAGTACTTGCATGACAGATCCCTCAGAGCACGGGGTTGAGTGCCTCCAGGAAATATTAAAATGAAACTCTCAGCCAGCAGCCCTGTGGGTGGTTTCCTTGGTGACACCAGCAGGTCTGCAGATTTCTGCCTGAGAAACAGAGAGACGGGCCTGAATGGTGTTGTAGAATACAATCAAAGTCAAAAGTGCCATTCTTCAATTTGTACACAGGCTGTCCTTCAAAAACTACTTGAAATGTGCAATTTCCACACAGAGGTTTTTAGCAAAAATACTGTGTACTTGGATATTCTGGAAATTTTGATTTGCTTTGTTTTGCCCTCCTGTAGTTTCCTTCTATCTTGACTCCCGTGCTCGACTCGGTTGATGCCATTTCTTGCACTTGTGAGAGAGTTTTGTCAGAGATGACTCATCAGCCCATCACAGGAGATCACTACAATATTCTCGAGGTACCAATTAATATTAGATTGTTTACAGTTGAAACAATAACATACTCACTCTTTTCAAGGGAAAGAGGTCAAATGTTATAATTAATGCTTAAAAAAGTTAAATTCATTAATACGTTACAAATGTTCCACTGCAGCAGGCGTTATTTACAGCTGTATCCTATCCTGTATAGGAGCTGATTGACATGAACCAGCACCACCTGAACGTGATGGGTGTGGGGCACCCTGCTCTGGACACGCTGTGCCGGGTCACGTTGACCAAAGGACTCCACAGCAAGCTGACGGGCGCAGGAGGAGGAGGGTGTGGCATCACACTTCTGAGACCAGGTGCTGTGGGCCGATTGCTCTGTCCTGGGTGACTAGTGTGAATTTTAAAGGTTTTCACTAGGGCTGTTCGATTAATCGATTTTAAATCGTAATCGCGATTACCGGTATGTAATTAGAACGATGTTAAAACGTGAAACTCGTAAAATCGATTTTCACTTTTTTTTTTCCAATTATTATTATTATTTTTATTTTTTTCCCTTGTCTGCACACATATTAATGATTGATACCATATTAATGATTGATGGAAATACCTGTCAATACCTGCGACAAGTGCCCCATCGGAGAGGCTCTTTAGTGTAGGAGGGGGCGTTGTAACATCGGCCACCGGGCATCCCTCAAGCCACATGCGGTAGACCGGCTCGTGTTCCTTGCAAAAAACTTGCAAATGTGAATAGCAAATGTAATGACTGACATTACACACCTCTACCTCCTTCATGGGTTGCATTATTATTTAGCATGCAAAGACCCAGTTTAGTTTAATTAGAAAATGTCTTGTTTTATTTAATTGGAAATATAACTTACTCTATGTTTGCAAGTGCTGATTTGCTGATTTTTTTTTTCCAGAGATAAAACTTGATATTTTATTATATTTTTTAAAACTTTTTTTCAACTTATTTTACAGAGCTTTGCACTTTATTCATTCATTTTTGGTTTAATAAGAGCAAAGTTTGCACTTAAAGCCCAATGGGGCAAATGTTCAATAAAAAAACAGCATATTTGAAATCATTTATTTGCCTTTTGTCAATTCACAAAATAATCGTAATCGAAAATCGGATTTTGAGAGAAAAAAATCGAGATTTTATTTTTGGGCAAAATCGAACAGCCCTAGTTTTCACTAAAATTATTTGAATAGAAGCAAAACGGCACCCTTCAGTCCGGGCATCCACCATCCTAATTTTGCTACTATGATGACAGATTTCTTTCATACTGTAAAATGAAAAGGTTGGGCACCCTGATTATTGTTTACCGAGATCTCCTCACCCCCTGCAACAAACATCACAGACTGTAAATGCTTTTTGTCGCAGCTGAGTCTTTCATCTCTTGCTTGTGTGGGATTTCCAATTTCCAGCCTTTTGTTGCTGCCAAAGGTCTCCAGGACTGTGAGGTTCCTAGACATCGTGCATGCTCTGCTCTTTAAAGGTCTAGCCATAGCTCCTCTGAAGTTTTTCTTGGGATGACCATGGCAGAACGCTAAACCTCGACGTCATCCATCGTGCCCTGTGCTTCCCTGCTGCACAAGCTGTCCTCTTTTAGTCCACAGATTTCCACAGAGTTATATTTAGTGATAATTTAATTTATCCGCTATTTTCTTCACCAGGGAAATGTTCTCCATGCCACGGGCTGCAGCACAGACCCAAAGCTTGATTGTGTTATTCCTGTTATACCAGCTGGAGACCAGTTCTTATGAAATCTTTGAATGTTCATTTGCGGACTCCTGATTTTTAACTTTATGTGGATGAAAGTAAACCTTTCCTGCAAATGCAGGATGTTAATTAAGTTCATCGCTGTCCATGTCTTTGGGTGGAAGTAGACTATGAGAGGGTTGTATGAGTGTGTGTGTGTTTGGGGGGGGGGGGATTACCTCATTGTGTGGTTAAAGGATCTATGAGAAACTAGTAAGAGGGAGAGAGTTTGTTTGATCCTCTCTTTGACAGAAAAAGCAAAATATCCTGCGAGTGCGATCCTTGTTTATGCCTGTAGCACACTATAAATGAATGAGTTTTAAATCCCCCAAATAGATTTTCAAATGCTCTTTGTTTTCCTCTCAAGCCTTTCTGCGAGAACTGCATCTGTTTTTAAGGAGACAGTTTTACGACTGTTTAAGGCTCCAGAGGAGTGTTTGCTGTATAAGTCTCTCGTGCTTTTTAAAGCTGCACTTTCATCTGAGGCTCTTAAGTTTATACTTGTGCCTAGTGATTGTGATACTGTCCATTTTGTGCCCTTCACGCTGGACTGGTGCTGGGATTTTCTGATTTTTGAACATTACGTTTGCAACAAACTGCAGCAATGTATCAGAGGTTTGGAATAATCTTGTAGATCTAAACCTTTTGGACAAACTTCCCCATTTGTTTGAATGAGAAGGTGTGTACTAAAAATATATATGTATATATATATATATATATATATATAAATAATTTGGGTACCTTGGGTAATTTTTTTTTTGATTGTCTTTTTTGGTGTAAATTACATAAACTGAAAGGTTGCTCTGAAAGACATATGTGTATTTTCAGTTTTTGCATTAGACAGCAGTTGTTCTGTTAGATTTTTTTTCTTGCCCTGCGCTTTCTTGACATGACATTATTTTGACTTGGTTTTTCCATTTCCTGCTTTCTTCCTTTTTGCAGAAACCGACTCCTTAGTTGTCCAGAGCACATTGCAGGACTTGAGGGACTGTGGCTTTGACTGCTGGGAAACAAGTATTGGTGGACCAGGGGTCCAGCAGCATTCCCTCTCCTCCGTCAAGGGGGAAATTCTCGAGGTTTTAAGTGGTTACTGAGAACCATCTGCATCTCAGCAAGACAACCCATACACTGTTTTTGTTACTACAAGATCTGAGGTTTATTGAATTACCGTGATATCGGGGGCCTACACCACCAAAGCATTTTGAATGCTGTGGAGCTGGACCAGACTTTCATCATTTATATTTATAGATTTTCGTGGCTGAAAAAAGAAACAAATGAAAAAGGTTTTTAAAACTAGCAAAAATGAAATAAATTTCATATTTGGATTGAAGCGTCTCAATTATTTTCTCAAGGATACAATCATAAACACTTTGTCCGCTAGATGGCACCAGAGTTTCACAAATGCTTTTTAGGAACGCCGCTTTACTCTTTGAGCTTGATAAAAGTTGATGCGAAGGTGAAGCACTGGATTAGATTATTGACATTTATATTTACTCCTGGGACTTTAGATATGTAGGGATGTTTGGTACCTTGCAAGAATTAACGAGAGCATCTTGAATTAACCTTAACATGAAACTGAAAGGAAAGAAAATCTAAATTATCATAAGTATGTACTTAAAATTCATTTATGATCACTTATAATGAATTTTCAAAGCCCAATCCATGCCACTTGGAATTGATCTCAAGTATTCTCCTGAATGTTGCATTAATATATTACTGAAACATCATTGTTACTATGTAAAATTATGCAGGAACTGAAAAATTCTGTAGTGTGTGAATGTTTTTATGTATTTTTATGGTAAAAGATGAACTGGTTGTGTAGTTTCATTAAGGAAGGACGGACAAAGGGGAGCGGCAGGAGTGCAAGGCCTCTGGAGGCTCTGGATTAGCAGCACTATAATATGAATAAACAACAACCAGCATCCTTCTGAGTCTCAAATATTTACTTACACACATAGAAACACAAAGACTTTGCCAAATTCTCCTCCGCCTAATCACTCGTCTTCCTAAGCACGACCAAACTATGCTGCAAATGTTGTGGATGCAGATGACAGATCTGTCTGGAATATCCCTGGTTTAGGGAAAAGGTCATGTGTGATTCAGTGGAGTTTGAATATCCGTTTAATTTTCTATTTTTTAAATGTCATGAAGATTGAGTGGTCCAAATCTGGCAGTGTGCACAAATAAACGGCATTTGTCACCCTGCTTCCTTTTTCTGCCTAGCGCCTTCTCTGTCCCCTTGAATTGTGTCATCTTTATGGCAGGGCAGCCCCCCTCCATCCCCCATATCCACCCAACCAACCCCAACAGCTTGCTGCACAGTTCCCCCAAACCCCTGCTGGAATTTAATTACCACTGTGCTTTTCAATTGAAATGGTATTGTTGAGGGGGGTGGGCTGGGGGTACAAGGAAGGGAGAACGGAGCCAGTTTTATATGAAACCTCTCTTTTTATCCTCTGCCATTGCATTTAACCTTGCAAGGCACATGGTATTGTAATTCCTGCTCCTTCCTGCTCTGATGAATAGAATATAAGGAGCGTGTGAGATTATTTGAGATAACCCAGCGAGTGAGGAAAAGGGTCAAGGAGAACGTCAGAAACACAGATGTGTGTGATGGCCTAGCATGGAGGAAGGATTTGCACAAATCAGTTAACATTTTGGGTGTTTTGGGGAGTTTTTTTTTTTTTCCTGGATAGATCAATGTGAGTGAATCAAGAATGAATAATTCATTTTGCCCAAGCAGGAGGAATGAAATGTTTAATGTGAATTTGCTGAGTGGTCTTGCTCGCTGTGGCACATTCCCTCCGGTCCCCTGTCGACTGGTGAAATGTTTGTCAGGAGCCATTAAGTTTGAATACAGAATTAGACCTGGCTGCCAAGATATCATGACGCTGATGTCCAGGGGGTTGGAGACCAAGGGCTTTCTGAGGGTTATGGGAAATGGGGAGCTCCCTGAAGAACAAATTGCCTTCATAGGCTTTTTCTTTTGATTCTCTGCATTTGCACAGCAGATAGGAACGAAGTGAGACAGTGGCTAGCTGGTAGATGATAAATTAATGAAAATGATGTTGTAATTCCTCTGTAGCACATTGGTTCAACAAACTCCAGAGTTCATGGGTGTTTTATGTATTCTGTCTTCTAAGAGTTTTTTTTCTGTATGGTGGACTTCCATGCTTATAGGCTTTCTTTGTTTTTTGTAATGGCGGGTTCCAGTGCCTTCAGACATTCAGTGCTCCGTACTCACCCAGATAGTTCCTCTTGTGCTTGGAAGGCTCCTACACTGAAGCAAAAGCTTAGAAAATACATTGTAAAAGCAGCAGAAGTTTTGAGAACTATGAAAGGTTTTGAAAGGACAAAGCGCTAATGGTAATTTCTAATATGAAATCCTGCAGTTGGTTTTTGCATTTTACTTTTTCATTATTTGTTGTTTTGCTGCCGTTATGGAAAACATCTTCTATGCTTTGTAATTTTTATGACATGATATCTGTGTCAAAGGGAATGTGGAGTTGGCCATAACAGATAGATTTGCATGGCCATCCTCACCCAGCATTCATTAAAAAAATCCAAAACATTCACAGAGGCCTTGTTGACATGGTGGGCTCCTCCTTAACTTGAGCTGGTTGATCCTTCCTGGAGTTTCATGCACTTTCAGTCAGCAGGTGTCGGTGGACGGTGTTCGTAGCAGGAGGTCCGATTAAGACGGCAAGGTAAAAGGGTGCTGTCAAAGAGCTCGCAGGATTTAGTTTCACATTCTGAAAAATTTGGAAAAATCCTCATACATCCTATTAGCTACTGCTCCTCATACTAATGCACAATGTTTCTTTGATTAAATAAGCTTCTACCAATGCAAGAGCCACCTTTTTTGAAGATGAATTAACATAAACTTAAATCATGAATAATTAAACTAATCTAAACTCTGAGTGTTTGCTACTACAGCTAGAATTGGTCTGATAAGAGCTGTCGCTTTCATCTCTTTCTGATACACTGTTCAGGGTGGCACCCACACTGAACCAGTTCAAGCTGTCACTGGGTGAGAGGCGTGGTACACCCAGGACAGGGTTCCAGTCCATCAGAGGCCCACACAGAGACAAGACAAACAACCATGTGCACTCATCCCGCAGTCATTTCACCATCACCAATCAACATGCATGTTTCAGGACTGAGGTCCTGGAGATAACCCACGCATGAATGGAGAGAACATGCAAATTCCACACAGAAAGACCTTGCATCAGCGTTGATCCCTTCATACTTCATATTGTTGATGTTACTGAGTTACTATTCTGATTTAACATTAGTTACTGACTTAACTGGCCCCCAGTAACCTCAGTGTGGGGACGTGTCTGTGGAGAGCCCAGAGAATTGCAACAGAACAATAACCACCCTGGGGGCCGCTTGTTTACCCTACTGCCGTCTGAAAACATACACAGAAGTATCCACGGCCTGACAGCAGATACTTTACTATCATTTTGATACTACTAATTCATTGTCGAGAACCTTTTTAAAAATAATTTGTTTCTATCTTTATAATGTATTAATTCTTTTATAAACTTAAAAGTTGCACAACAGAGCTACAGCTATAAAGTAAATGTGCAACTTCCAGCTGCGATACATTTATATTGAATGTCAGGTTTTTTTTTAATGTTTTAATGGTATTTCTATGGAGAAGATTATTATAATCTTTTTTTTTTTAACCGTTATCGCCAAACCAAACATAGCTGCTGCTGCTGCTGCAGTCACTGATGACACTGGTGAGCAGAGCCGTCACCAGCACACAGACCAGAGCTGCATATCAACCGCAGGATCTTTCCCCATAAGCTGTAGGGACTTTTGGAGAGTCTTTTGATTGACCCTTTCCTTTTACACTGGAATCGGGGCTAAACAAAGAACAGGAGAAACACGTTTGCCTGTGTAATACAAACATATCTGATTGGTTAGAAACTGTCTCTATTGTGTCATGTATCATCTCAGCAATATTATTATTATTATTATTATTATTATTATTATTATGCTACAGAAATAGTGGTGTTTGAAAACAACTTTCAACCTCACCTAGCCATGTTAGATTCAATCAGCTGGAGGGGAAGGCAGTGAAAACTTGGGAGAGCGCAGGCAGGGGATTGCTTAAGGGAAAAACGGAATTAGAGAAAATGTTAATTTCTGCATATTTCAAGGTTTTAGCAAATAAACCACTGCATCTGTAATTCCTTTTATTGTATTCATTTTGTGTGCGTATACTCTAGTCACTTCTGTATCCCTCAATCACCTGCAAGGACGCTTCTGTTCTTCAAACCACAACCAACTAATTTACCAAATGTTTCACCGCTTCAGGCCTCGGTCGAAATGGAGGAAACACTGGTCTGAAAAAAAGCTTATAATTCCTTGACAAAAGTAAAAGTTTTTGATTTAAACTCAGTGTATGTCTTTTAGAAGTAAAATGTGTGACATGCTTTTGAGTAACTTAAAAAGCGTATAAATTGCAAATATATGCTGTAAGTATTGATGCTAAGCACTTAAAAAATACTATACTAGAAAGGAACTAAATCTAGCAACAAGCTGTCCTATATGGTATTAACACAAGCAAACAAGCAAACCAGAATTAGGAGGTTAAAACAAAATAAGGTTTTTATGTGGAAGAATGAGGTTTATTTTGTGACCATTTGTGTGACTTAAAAAAAAAATTAAAGACAGTCTTAAACATAACCAAAATATTTCAAATTAGGTTCCTACCTGGTAAATCTGCTTACCGGTAGTTTATAGATGGACTTCTGTCACGCTCCTGAAACATCCCATGGTGTCCAGACCTGCTTCAGCTGTAAATATGTGAAACACATGATGCAGAGTGCGTCCAGTCCGTGTCTCAGTTTCCATCATGGCATTGCATCATGTCTTAGTATTGATTCTGAAATTGACTATATGAAGTCAAGGCCACGTGCAACATGCAACATCATCCCTCATGCCTGGAGCGCTCTTGTTTAATTGTAGGCGAAGGCGCTACTTTTTCATGTTGCCTTTGAAAAGCCACATTGATTTTTTTTTTTATACCGCCCTTCATCCTTGCTCTGCTCCTTTTTAAGAGCAAATCCCTTGTATTGGAGTTTCCCAGATGTAAAAACTATGTAATGTGTTAGTGCTTCTTGCAAGGCTTCTCGGTGCCATTCAGGCACATTAACGCTCATGCTGGAAAAGTCGACCTTTTAGGTTTCTTATGTTTGAACAGAAGTGGGAGGAAGAGAAGCTGTGCTCCAGTCTGCCAGTGTCGGTCTCATATGGAAGCTGTTCCAGTTGAGGTCGATCAGACTTGTATAATTAAGATTCATTGCTTAAACTTTGTCTGCTTGCTCTGTTTCTGAGGGATGAAATGCAATGTGTTAAATTAATTTAAATCATCTGTTTTATGCTCAGGACTTTTGTATAATATACAAGTTACACTTCAAGAATACATTAGTGTCACGTAATCAGACACCAATCATTTTTTCAAGCTTTAAACTAGTTTAAATACTAGAAAACAAATATCAGTATATAAAGCTATATAATATGGAGCAAAAACCTCTTAAATTAAATTTGATGAGCTTTAATTTCAGAAGCAGCTTATCTAACACTCGTATTTTGAACTTGCTTTGAATTTGAAACGGGTTCTCATCATTTCCCCAGGATTGCAGCCAATTTATTGGATTCAGTTTTTTTCTCTCAGCAGCTCAGGGAAGGATGTTCTCAAAATGTTATCACGTGACACTGTGTGATTGATGGACCATTAAAATGTCAGCCAAATGTACTTAAAACCACAGCTTTTAGGTTGATAAATCATGGCACAAATGGATACATAAAGCTGTTAGAAACAAATATTCCCATCTAGGGCTATCTGCAGTCAGATAGTAATGGATGTTCACTCTGATGGTCTGTCTGTCTCTCTCTGTCTTCACATTTTTCCCTCCCCCAGTGTACTGTATGTCTGGACTACTGCAGTCATGTAATTACAATGGAACAGGTAGGAGTGTTCATATTTCATCTGCTGCATTCAAGATAACATCTAATAATCTGAAAGCATAGCAAAATTGGTATCTCGTTGCTCATGCATTATGAATGAGTCACTGATTGCTTTTTTTGCATAGATTAGCAATCATTTCACAGAAATCTCTCTTATAAAAATGTGCCAGGATCGTTCTAGCGCTTTTGCTGAAGAGTTGAGCTGCCACGTTCTGCTGCTTTTTAACATAAGACGGATCAGATGATACCACTTTTCCCTCTTGCCCTTCCGTTTTTTTCCCCTCTCTTGCTCTTTGATTTATTTCTCTATGCATATCATCATGGGGTGGGGTGGGGTTGGGGGCGATGAGATGAGTGTAATTTTCAGCCCACTTTGCAACTGATTGCTCACTTAGTGAATATATTCAGCATCTGCAATTTTATTGTGTTTGAAGCCAAGTGGCTAAGTACCACAGAGATTCTTTGGCATTGAAGTATACGTTTGTCAATTTAAGGGAGAAAATCTCCAAAGCTCTGATTGTGTGAGACACATTTGAGCCTCGGTGACCTCTGCTTGTCCAGACTTGCAGCCACAGGTTGTCATGACACATAAGGGCCTTGCATGGTCTACTGGTTAGGAAAATAGTCTGGTGACCAGATCCCTGTGTAAAGTTCCAGGTTAGGTTTACATACTTATTCTCTTTCCTGTCAGGCAAATGACCTGCTGTTTCACATGCACAAAACTGCACATCATACAGTTACACGTCACGGAAACATACTTGACAAAGTACTGAGTGAAAGTTTAATAAACAGTGTGAACAGTGCCGTTCTTGTTTTTTTTTTTTTATATATCCTAACTCAAGAATGGCTATATGTCATGCTTAGAAATGCACACACACACACAGTTTTCAGTCAATATAATATACGGACGGATGGTAATAAATGATAATCATAATATTATTAATATAAATATTCCAATAATAACTTTTTTTTTCAACCAGATGACTTCCACACGACCAAGCAACAGGTTTATTACCTTGAAGACATAAAGTTCAGACATGGAATTGCTGGCAAAACACAAATGTAATATTTAGACACTGCAGTAAAAAAAAAGCAATGAAATAGAACAACATTTTTGCAAATAGAATAAAAAAGAAATCACATGTGTTTTCTTTAATTCATCTCAAGAATAAATTCTGATCTATGAAAGAATTATGAAACTATCTATCCCAGAGTTGATTTTAAACAAGTTTGAGCTGTGTTTGCACTGGACCTGGCCTCCTTGCTCTAAAATACGGTGGAGCGGTCCTTTAGTCTTGTGGCGATTTGGAAAACTAACTTTAACCAACTTTGACGTGTTAACCTGCCATGTCAAAAGGGCACAGTTAAACTCACCAAAAGGCTCAAAGAAATTCAATGTAGATGTGATGATGTTAGTCTTTTGGGCACCTCTTTTCAGTTTCACATGAATTACCAATATCTTAAGTGTCGACATGCTCCTGAATCCCTCAAAAGTGAAAAAAAACTAAAAAACAAGGAAATCAGCACTGCACTGTAGAATATTGATGGAATATTGAGGTCTGATCAGACCTCTGATAGTTCTTAGTATCCAATATTCCACTGCAGGGAAAGAAACGTAAAGGAGTTTCATGTTTCATTGTCTCAACTTTTCTTTAAAACCAAAAATCCTGTCTGTCTGTCTGTCTGTCTGTGTGTGTGTGTGTATATGTGTATGTATATATATACACACACACACAGACGTATCTAAAATATGGCAGTTAATGCATTGCCTTGTTGCAGACTGAATAATGTGTGAAAAGTGTGTGTGCATGAGGTGAGCCTGAGTGGATGCCTGCACTGGGCCTGCCAGTATAACCCCCTGGCCTTTGCCCCCTTCCCCCCAGATGGGCAGACTCTCAGCCGAGGCCCTGTGGAGGTTGGTGCCCTTTGCCTGACAGCCCGTCACTGCGCTATAGTGGGGATTTTTTTCTGCAGGAGATGGTGTCTGATTGGGAGCAGTGTGTGAATAGCCCTGTCACACTCGATAAGCCAGCAAGACGACCTGTGACGGGGACATATGGCATGTTTGACAGGGAGAGAGGGTGCGAATTGCACTGAATGATAAAATGCTGTTTTTCTCCCTTTGGCAATGTCATGCTTTCAGGCAAGCGTGTGGACCATCGCTCACTCAAGTGACTGACTCCGGCCTCCTTGTGACATCTCCTTCAAGGTTCTGGGTTTCTCCGCCTCGCGCCTGGACAATTCTGACACTGCGAGCTTTTGCTGCTCACAGCTGCTCCGTTAGTTTGTCGATGTGGGGAGCATAATTGGATATCAGTTTTGTTTAGCATTGCAGACTGGGAAATATATCTTAAGATCCTGTTTGTCAGAGCTCCTCTTAAAGCTTCCTGGCACCGCAGCCCTCCCTCCCGAGCTCCTCTCAGCCTGTCACACGCCTCACACTGTTGATTAATACACACACAGTCTCATCAGACGAGTCTAATTGATGGGTTCAGCCTCCTCAGGACCCCTGATTTATTTAAAGGGCTATGAACACTTCATGAGGAAGAGAAAAGAGAAACAGGGAAGGAGACGAGCAGACTTGGATTTAAGTGTGTCAGGGAAATTATTGAGTTGAACTGCATGCCTTTCATCCTCACTGTCAGCCGGGTCTTGACTTCTGGTGTTGCAGCCTCAACTCCTATCCTGTCAAGTGTCACATTGTCAGTGTTTGCGGCCATGACAGACAGCCCAGGTGTCACACTCAGGCTTCAGTGCACCATCAGGCAACTCTTCTCGGGTCCCCAGTGGTTCACAGTCAGAGAGACAGCACAGTCCAACAGCTCCTCTCAAACCCGGCATGTCCTGCTCCCTGGGGAGTCCCCTGTGGAGTTCAATCTCTGTGTCCATTGGGCCAGAACTTAGAAACTCTGCCAATGGTCACATAATCCTCCTTTCACTCTGAATGCTAATTATAACACTCCAACTGCTACCGGGCTGTTTCTGCCATTATAATGACTACTTCTGCTTTCTCTTTCCCTCAGAAACAAAAAGGCTTGTCCTTATGTTCAGTGAGTGGTGCTGATGACACAAAGGGAGGTTTCAGCAGATATTAGAATTCCAGTTGAGAAATCTGAAAGATTTGTAATATAGTTTGGATCGTTGTATTAGATTTGTTCTAAATTTTTGCTATGATTATCATTCTCATTGCAACATAGACTTTGTTATGTTTAAAGGGGATATATGGTGTAAAAATCCAGATTTTCAGTGCTTGAGAGCATTAGGTGTCTGAAGTGACTGATTATCCAACCTTCCATCCTTGTCTCTTCACATCATGCATCATTTGCTGTACCTTGGAAGTGCGTGGTGCAAAGACATTACACCAACTTCAAAAGAAGTACTTTCTGTAGAATAGAGGGATGGAGCAATGTTAATCACACTGCACAAAAAGGAGCTGTAATAGACATAGCTCTAATGAAATAGTTGGAAAGAAGGGTTTTGCTCTGTATCTCTGTGGTATTTTGACAAAAGCATATCTCAGGCATTTCATTGTCACCTCAGGAAATTGTGAAACTTCTCGGAAAAAGGTCAATTTATGTCTCAAAACTGCTGTGATAAACTCACACACTGCTGAATCGATACAGTTAATTATCATAATTATGAGCAATACATTGTAGCAAGCTCGTCCTACCCGGGGTCAACCGACAGGAAAAGAGGACACGGGGTTTCGTGGAGAAATTCTTGCTCTTTATTTACACACACACCCAGACGTGTATCAGCACACTCGGCAGCTCTGTGTCATCCCTTTGAGAGCCCTTTGCCGGTGTGCAGCCGCTCTTTAAACACCCAGGCTGGGTGGAGGTGTGCCCAATCAGCTGGACCAGGCCCGCGCCACCTGTGTGCTACTCCCCCGCTGACCACGCCCAATCCTCCACCCTGCCACAAACATCTACTTTGGTGTCAAGGCTTCAAACTCAGCACTAAGGTTTGGAAGTGATGAGCAACAATTTACCCCCCCGTCGTGATCCTTAAGGCCCTGACACACCAAGCCGATTGTCAGTCGTCGGGCCGTCGATGAGCATCGGTGCGCGTCTGTCGGCATAGTTTCCCCGGTGTGTCCCGCACGTCGTCACAGGTCGGCCTCCTGTCGGGAGCTTTTCAGGGACAGCGTCGGGACATCGGTCAACAGCTCACTCTGTGATTGGCTGTTCCCAGAATTTCCCAGAATGCTTTTCGTCGTCATTTGCGGACTGAATAAAAAAAAAAAACATGGCGGACATTTCTTATTTTTTAGTGAATAAAATCAATATTTTGAGTTAGTTTTCTGCATAAAAATGCATTTTGATTACATTTTCTAGCGAGAAATATATATTTTACTTTCATAATATTCACTCAGTGAATGTATATAATAACCCGCTTGGTCGTTGTTGCGAAGTCTTTTTCAAACCTCGCCAGAATAAAGGCTGATTTATGGTTCTGCGTTACACCAACGCAGAGCCTACGGCATAGGTTACGCGGCGACACGCGCCGTACGCCGTACCCTAGCCCGTAGGCTCTGCGTCGATTTAACGCAGAACCATAAATCAGCTCCCGAGCCGACAGGCAGAAATCCCGAAACAGGCATAGCTACAACTGTTAGATTTCATCTATTAAACATTTATCTTCCTAAATGATTTATTTCAGCCAGCGGTAATTCTCCACAGAGCTGCAGGTGGTTGTGCCGTCTGGTCGCCGCTGTTTTGTATTGTACTTGTGTTTTCTCAATAAAGCTTTGAAAAAAAAAGCGCTGTCCTCCTCCTTGAGCCCCTGAATACAGACTACCGCTGTCTGCTGGTATGGAGGGGAATTACCTCTCACGCATGCGCAGAACGTACGTGCTAGTTGGCCATGGGGTGTCGTATTTGCGGTGTGTTCAAGTGCTCTTTTTGAGCCCGACCCATATATATGCATGTTCTCATATATGTATGTATATATGTATGTATATATATATATATATATATATATATATATATATATATATATATATATATATATATATATATATATATATATATATATATATATATCCTTCAAACAGACCAATAAAATGTGTGGGTGTGAATGGAATAAACCATGTAGAGGGGGTGTATGTGAGCATAATGTTGCATGCGTTGTCAGCCTGAACTAGTTGTGTCACCACTTTGGTGTATGCTGAGGATCTTTTAGTGTTTTTAACAACCTGCAACAATTCTGGTACATTCTTGCATCCTGTTTTCACCACATGATGCTACTTTTATAGCAAAATACTCTGTCAGTTGTTAATACCAACAGGTTCAAATTCTTAACTTATAATGTAATAAACTGTCAACTTTATATTCACAACTTTTGTCTTCATTAGAAAATAAGTCAAATAGATTCATTGAGTTAAGCTGCATCTATCCTAGCGATATAAATGTGTATCCTGCAGTTCAATCAGGTGAAACATAAGATTGCCATAGATCATAATATTTGTTTCTGACAGTATATTATAAATCACTTATTTTGGTTTGACCTTACTACGTCAAACGGTGATTCCTTTATTGTGAATAAGTCTTCTTCAAAGTTTATTGACTATCTGGTTTCCCTTGTGTGTTTCATATGTCTATATGGTAATTCAGTCACAGCCTTCAGTTCTTGCATATCCATAAATCGCACTGACATTTTTCCACCTCAGAATTGCTGTCCATGCCTGTGTGAACACTTGACAGCTGCTGTTTCACCGGACACACTTTCAAGCTGAGCAGAGTTAAGCCAGGACTTTCACTCATTGACTTTGCATCTCTTTTTTCTTTTGTATGTGTGTGTGTTGTTTTTCTGGATGTCATCAACAATCCCTGAGTGGCAGGTTACCCTCTCACAGCCTCTTCCGAATGCTAAAGTGGTCTCGGCACTTGCATTGTGTGATTATGCTCCCAACAGGAGACACGAGGGTGGTCTTTATCATCAGTAAGATTTGGTCGTATTTACACTGGTATATCAGGATACAGTAGCTGGCAAAAAAACATTATGAATAAGCATATTGTGCTATTGTGCATTACATCAAGATTCCAGTGATTACTTTTGTCCATCTTAGCTGCTTCTGATGCACTTCTGATCTCCTCTAATAAATGTGCAATGAAAAGAAAAAGTCACCACCACTGAGGATGAACACTTAAGTATGTAGTCCTCATCTGCAGTCATCAGGGCATCAGAGCTGATGAGCGTGGCCAGGGTCACAGCACTTACTTCTCCAAAGGAGGGCCAGTGCTTGTAATCACATAATGTGTATGATCTCTCATTCAAGTGGAGCTGACATTCAGAAAATGCAAATGATTTCATGGGCTATGTAGTTCTGAGAGTTCTGCTCTTTGCATGCTTACTATGATCTATATTCCAATTATGTAAAGCATGCCAAAAGGAGGCTGTTATGATCAAGTCGGAATAATGACTGATGAAAATGTGACTTTTTTTTTTTTTTTTTTTTTTAGCACAATGTGTGGACTGTAATGTTCAATTTGCCTGAGTCTTTCTGTTCAGAATTTGAGTCCATGGGGGATCATGCCAGAGCTGCAGCCCCTCTCTCTCTGCCCCCCACCGCCCCCCCCGTGTCATTGAACTGGCCTGTCTGATTAATAAAAGGCCATTAATTTCAGTACAGGAAGGCAGTGCTCCAAAATGGCTCCTAATTACACATTAGGAGTGTGAAAGGCTCCTGCCGCTCTGGCCTCGATCCTCCACCCAAGCTGCAACCCCTCCCTGGCTGAGGTGCATGTGCTGGCCCATCAGCACATTAGCGCTGCTCCCAGGAGTGCCTAATTCCAGCCAACCCTTCGGCACAAATCAGTAGCAGATGTCAGGAATCGAAGATGATGAATTATGAATATCCCGGAGATGTGGCCAGGATACCAGTGTTGGGGGAAAAGATGCCTCTCTTTTTTTTTTGTGGGCCATTTTGGGCAGTCAAATAAGCAGGCAGATTCAGGAGGCGTGTTCAGTGGTTAGATTTATTTATTGATTGATTTTTGTTTGTCACAATAAATGGGATCCGACTGAAATTGGATGTTTTAGTGAAGTTGTCAAGGACTTTTTGAATTGGAGGGGCTGTCTGGCAGTGATGGGCCAGCGCCTGCCTGTGATAGCAGTAATGACTTCCTCTTCCTTCTCCCCTGGGTGGTCAACTCAAGGGCCAAAGCAGCTGGGAATGATGTCGTGGAGAGGGGAACGTGAACCTCTCAGTGCACTGCATTTGCATGGCTTCACGATTACTGGTGAAATGGAGATGTGGTGAGGGTACAGCTGGGGATGGAAGGTGGTGTCGATGACAGCTGTAAAGAGGAGGACAGGAAATGGACAATGGTGTTTTTTGTTTTTTTATTAATTTATTTTTTACAACATATAACGAAAAAAGAGTGTATGTGTGTGTATGTATGTATGTGTACTTGTATGTTTGTGTGTATATGTATATTATGTACGTACAGTATGTATGTGTGTGCGTGTGTGTGTGTGTATGTATATATTTATATATAATTAAGAAAAGAGTAATGTAAAAATAAGAAGGACATAAATAAATATTGTTAATATTTTATGGAGAAGGGGCAGGATTAAATAAGTTATACTTCTTCCCACCCCTTTTCGGACATGCAAGTGAAATTACTGTGCTGTTTTTTTGTTTTATGCTGTTTTTTTGTTTGTTTTGTTTGTTTTGTTTGTTTTGTAAAATTGTCTTGATCGGCCATTTTGTATTATTATTTCTGTTTTACTTGTTCATATTTACGTTATATATCATTTGCATGTTCGTTCAATAAATCACTAACTAACTAACTAACTAACTAACTAACTAACTAACTAACTAACTAACTAACTAACTAACTAACTAACTAACTAACTAACTAACTAACTAACTAACTAACTAACTAACTAACAACTGAGCCACAGCCATAAATATGGTGTTTTTATCAGAGGACATCCGAATAAGCTTTCTGTGTTCTAATAAAGAGATATTTGATGTATTTGCCTCCGTAACTTCTACCTCTTTTGTCAGTTTAGTAGAAATTTAATTGATATTAGCTCATTTTTGGTGGACTTTCATGCAGTAGGATCAAATGGAGGGTAGGTGCTGGTTCCTTTAACAATGCTGACATGAAAGCATGACCTTTTGAATACAAGAGAAGTACTGGACAATTTAACCTGGGACACTGAGACACACTGGAGGAATATTTTTCCTTGTTGAAACGGATGTCTGAGGTTGGGGTCAATTACTGACCGACCAGCTGACTGATGAGCTGGCTGCGGATACGAGGGCGTGCACAGAGGCGTTTGTACGGGCTCACAGAAAAAACTGGCCTTGCTGACATATGCAGAAACAGGGTTTTGTTTCACAAGCCTAAAAATTTGACGTCAGACCGGCCAGCATCTGTTCACTCACCCTGTCCTATTTTAATAATGCAGCTCTACCGCTCTCTGACTTTCACTGAAAAGTTGTAGCTTTCACTGGCAGGATGTGGGGATTGATGCAAAAAGTGACATGAATTCATAATTCGAAACATCAGAGGTAAACATCAACCTATGTCTATAGTGGAGGATCAAGTGTATATTATTTTAGATCTCTCCAACTCTCTATGTGGCCATATTGATGCAATTTCCACCCATTTTCCTGATGAGTGCCTCAGTTCTGACGCCCACACAGCTTCCCATAATCGCAGCGGTCAGCATATAAGTGGGCTCTTCACCAGCAACTCAGCAATATTGAAAAGTGAAAATCTATTCATCAACATGTTTTCCCGTTAACTACATCTGAATGCAGAGTGGAATCCCCAATAGGGTTGAGTCATTACTTTCAGTAAAATAACTCCATTAAATAAGAGTGAACACAAAGCCATCCCCCACATGTTGCCTCTACTTTTCCCCGAGCTGCAGTCGTGCCTGCTGTCTTTCAGAGCTCCTGGTTCAGAAACACTAATGCTGCCTGCCAGCTCCAGTCCTACATAGATTTGTGAGGAGACCAGGGGTGATCATTTCTTCCCCCCGTTTTTTCCTCCCCTCAGGTGACACTCTGAAATATATTTTGTGTGCCCTTTCACTTCAGAGGAGCTCGGTGTGTAGGAAGCCCAGAGGAGACTAATGAGAGAGCGGAGGGGTATGGCTCTGTCTGCCGCCATGCCTCATTTTTCTTGATTTCAGCCACTCCAGTGTCGGCATGGGCTCCTGCTGGTCAGGTGATGGCGGTGCCAGCTGGTGCGTCCAGCTCGGATGGACGGCAATTCATTTCCCCCAGCTGGTGATTTATGGCACGGCAAAGCAGAGGGAAACTGGTGTGCATGGCACCAGGCCTCCTGAGTTAGTGCACTGTCCAGCCTCGTCATGCTTTACCACACAGCGGGCTGGACTGCCTAATTTACACTGGCAGACAGTCACATATATCACCCCCCTGTCTGGCCAATGAAGATTGGTGGTGTTTGAAAGGGTCTGTATACACAGTCGATTTTTACCCACGTGTTACTCCCTGCCTAGCTTTGCACCAGGGAATATTGTTTCCCTCTCCTTCTTTGTCTATTTGATCTCTCATGCTTCATTTCTGCTCCTCTTTTTGTTCTCTCTCATCTCTCTGTTTCTGTTTCCCCCTCTCTCAGTATGCAGACTTAATGTGAAGTGACTGTGTTGGAGGGAGGTCCTCTTACAAAGCTATGGCTCCTGAGGACTGTGCCCTTCTGTTCAGGGAAACTGGGGGAGGTCACAGTAGGTAGCTCCCTTGAGCCATGGTGTATTAATGCCTGGGCTGACCTCGGTGATAAGAAGGAAGCTTCGGGCACATGTTTGATTCATGAGTCCATCCTCAGTGGGCCCCTTGGGACCTTTTTCCACTGCTGTCCTTTTACTGGCAGGGTGGAGGGTTGCTGCAGGGGGGATCAGTCCTGTCTGTCACAGAGAGGTCGGGGTATGATAAAGGCACAGGGCCGAGAGTGGGCCAGGGCACGCAGATCTGCCCCCGTGTTGGACACCAGCAATGACTTAATGGTGGGTGGTGATGTGACATTCAAGTGTTGAGGGATATTAGAACAGATATCAGTGATGGACGCTGACATGACGTGTACCTCATTGCCTGGAGGAAGAGGTTTTTTTTCCCTTTTTACAAACGAAAAGGAGTCAAAGGACACTTGGCAGTTTCACTTCTTTCAGCTTCTTTTTTTTTGTGTCTGCAATTTACATTTTCATCCCTTTTTAAAATATTGGATGTGTTTGAGGGCTGGGAAAAAAAAAGAGTTAGATGGCTCAGTTCCGGTGGAAGATAGAGTTTGTGGGAGTAAGCCGACACAGTTTCAGATCCAGCGCATATCTCCAAATTACATCCACTGGAGTTTGGTTAGGGATTACTCCTGTCTAATCCTGACAAATGCTGCAGAGTGAGACACATCTCTGACACAGAGCAACTACACAGCCTGCAGTGACCATGGTGAACATGCTCTCGAGCTCTGACAACATAAAAGGTGCACATGCTGTGAGGGAAATTTATTGAACAATTTAAAAATGGCTAAAACAAGAATCACAAAGCTCCATTTCTGATGAATTTAGATGATTTTTTGCCTAGTAAATGGTCTGTAAAACATTAAGCTTGTATAGAATGTGACTATTCAGGCCATGGTCGCATACCTTCATAAGAAATGGTTTTCTGAAAGCCAAGATGTGGGTAATTACAGCACACATGCAGAGAGAAAGTCTCATCCTTGAACAACACGATTTTGCCAGATACTTCAGAGCTGCTAATGCCGGCTGTTTGAATATGGCTATGTAATACATAATCCTGATTTGTGTTCCTTTCAGTCACCAAAAGATCTGTGCATGCCTCAAAGAAACTTGTCAAGGCTTTTCAGTGCACATTGCCTTCTCACAATCAAGTCGATGCTTGTCAACCCCTCCGCTATCAAAATAGTCACAGTAGGGAGGGGAAATCCACTTTTCACACATCTCTTTGCTGTCACCTTCTCCTGCCCATCACTAATCTTTAAAAGCTATTTTCAGTTTTAATATAGATCTCAAATCCTGTTTCCTTTTCTCTCTTTTACTTGTACAAACACACGGTCTTTGTTCCTCTTTTGTGGTTTGCTGGAGTGCTGGGCTCGGCGGGTAGAGCAAGCCTTCTCATTCCACTATACGTTCCCATGGTCTAGCTTTTGTTTTAGCTAAGCTGGTGCCCCCGGATTAAAGGGAAAATAATCCCTCTTTCATTGTTGTTTTTGTTTTGAAAACCTGCTGAAAAGCGATCTGTTGATTTTTCTCTCATCTTTCACAGATTAAGTTTAAATTGAACGATGAAAGGAGACTTTAGGGGTAAATGTCTGGTTTTGTTTGTGCACGCTTAAACGAAGGTAATGTTGACACTGTTTTTTTTCCTGACGATTTTGTTTAAACACAGCTGAACGAAGGAGCACTGCAACCTTGTCCAGTCTTACAGTGTGTAATGTGCGTTCACTATAAAATGTACTAAATGTTTAATTCATGCAATCACTGATTCATATCCATTTGAATTATTGTCTGGCCCAGCAGCCAAGCTACCCATTTGTGTCAGATGGCAGACTAATGGTGATATTAATGAAGTCATTGCTTTAGTCAGAAAATCAATAGTCACTCAAAACAGTCAATGCAAGCGAGTAGGCTTGAATGGTGACCTAGTTCCCATGTAATGACAGCCTCTAACCCATTCTGTATTGTTTGATGCGTGCAACATCTGCTACCTTACTGCTGTACAATCATATTTATGCAAGAAAACACAGTAGAATACAATCCACAGTGGCACATAGTATATGAGGAGGAATTGGGGCATCTGTAATTTCTTTGTTTGTATGTGACAATCGACACTGCCAGGCAGAAAAGAAGTTGCTGATGCTTCACACCACCAGTAATAGCAATATTATTCCACATCATTAGCTGTGAAAAACAGCTCCAAGACACATCAACCCGAGTCCAATCTAAGCCACAGAAGGCTGAGGCCAAGTGGGGCCAGGAGGTTAACCTGGGTTTGGTATTAAACAGCCTGACTGTTATTGTTTGGTCTTCTGAGTCTGTAAAAAGGCCCAGCAGCGTCAGAGTTAGAGTGGGGCCAAGCAGAGGTCAGCAGACCAATGACGGTGAGATGGCGAGAGGGCCCGGACACCCGCTCTGTTTCCAGCTTGTGGTCCTGCGCTTCACCGACATCAGTCAAAACTCCTGACTGTGTTATTACTGTGTTCTGTTGTGCGCTCTGAGATGAATAGGCGCTGCATTCAGACTAACAAAGAGTCTTGGCCTGAATACAGGAGCAGGAAGTGAGGATTCTAATGCTGCTTGTATAAAAATAAAAGATAATGGCAATAAAAGAAGACAATATGAGCTTTTCTCTTTGAACAGGCTTGTGGAATGTCGCATCCCTATCTGCCGTGAGAAACACTCCCTGCAAGTCAATAAGTGGACGTGGTTTATTTTTTTCTAAAAATGACTATAGTTGCATGAATGCATGTATATTTTAGCATGCATAGCTTCAGTCATTCACCATTTACTTTGTGGCTAATTGATCTTTCTTATGAATTCTTTCAAAGACCAACTGATTTTCTGTTGTAGGTTTCATGAAGTAAGCGTCTCACTTAGCAGATATTTGGACGTAGTTCCACAGGAGGAAAAGCACAGGTGTCTCTAATAACACTACCCCTGTCTGTTGTATTTAAGCATTCCAGTAAAACAAGACAGGGAGGCCATTAGACCAGCCCCTTATACAGAATTTGTTTTTGATCCATAAATCAACAGTTTAGCGGTTACCTAAAAACCCAGCGGATAACTATGCAGTTTACTATTCAAGGGCACAACTTTTCAAATCTTCCGACTCGCACTCACAAGGAGCTCAGTGAGGATTTCAAAGGTCATTTCAGATCACTCACATTTTACAAGCGCAGGGGCTCTTCATCACCCATGTCACCACGTGCTGTTTTTCATTAATTAATTAGATACATTCATTATTTTTTTCTCTGTTTCACTGGTTTGTGTGTTAGAAAGTGTGCAGACCTTCAGTGGTGACAAATCAATCTACAATTCTATCTCTCAGAATACATTTTATAACTACAGCTTAAATTAATTTATGCTATTTTTGAAACATACTGTACTATTACCAAATTATAGTATAGTATAGTATATACATGTGATGTGACCATGTTTTCAATAACGACACTGGGTCAAGTATACAACCCGTATATATAAACCCGAAAGTCTGCTCTTAGAACAGTCACTTTAATAGAACAGAACTTAATAATTATTATTATTTGTGCACAAAGAGCCATAATCTGTGTCTGTGGGGCTAAGTGAGGAACAGTAATGTGAGTCAACACTTCCTCTGTGAGCTACAGAGCAGATGCAACTAAAATGTTGTAACCAGAGACAGTTCGGTCCTCAGGCAAAGCTCAAATACCCAAATGCCAACCCTCCATTTCCACCTCCTCACCCCTTCGGCAAAACTTCCACATTTTAATCCAATAGTGTGCATAGAGCTAAGGGAAATGATATTTAGGAGACAATGAGTGCCCTGCAGAGAAAGAGAAGGGGGGCAGGGATTAGTGTGTGGCTCTGAAGTGGCTTTAAGTCCCCTACTGATGGAGAGTAATTAAAGCAGCCTACTGTGTTGTCGATGTAGCTAAAGGGGAATAGTAATGAAACATCACAACTCAAAGAGCTCGGGCCTGCAGCTCCATACTTTGGCCGCAAGCACTGATTAAGAGCACAATCACTATGTAGGTTGTTTCTTAATACACATACACACCAACATACGACTGATTTCAAATGTTAGGTTTTGTTCAGTACACTCATGGCAAATTTGGAATATAGAAAGTACCTGAAGCTGTAGCCGAAGGGATCATTGACTAGATTGACATTTGATCAAATGGCACACAAAGGTCCATGTGCCTCAAACAGGCTGAGAGGACATCATGACATCACCTGATTATTCTTATTATCTTTTAAAATAATCTGGCATGTCTTAAATACCACAGCTTGCACCTTGAAGCGTGTCAGCATACTTGACGAAGTAGATCTGTGATTTACTTTGCCAAACACCAAACACGATGAGGCAGCTTTCAGCTTTTATGCTCCTCACCTGGAACAAACTCCTAGAATGCATCAGTGCTACTGCAACTCTCAGTTGCTTTAATCCACCATAATGCCCTGCAGCCTTTATTTCTTGCATCTCATTTGTTTAATTATATTAAAGTGATTGTCTTTAATTATTGCTTTTTACTCTTTTTACACTGGTACTTTTAGATTTGAGTTTCAAAACTTCATCATATTTTAAATCTTGTACATTTTGTTGGGCTAGAGTCCCTAAGGCTGAATCCTGTATTTTATTTTATTTTATTTATTTATCTTCTTCTTCTTACTATTATTATTTTTTGTTTACAGTTTAAATCATGCTTTTTATTTATGTCTTTGTAAAGCTCTGTGAATCACCCCGTTGTTGAATTGTGCTATATAAATAAACTTGCCTTGCCTTACAGCATGGAGTAAAATGGATGACTGACTCATATCAAATGCCCTCTGAGTTGAGGTGTCAACCTGCATCTGTACAGTCTTTTCTGTAGATATGGGGCACGTGAGCAAATGAAAGCCAAAAAAAAAGAAAGCATTAGAGCCATCAGGCCTGAAGTGCCCTTGTGTTGCGGGGATGATGCTTTTTGTGTCAGAGCTGTGTTCAGATTTAGTTTATAAAATACAAGTTTCAGATTATGTTAAGATTACAGTTTCAGTGAAACAGAAATTTCCTAAACACACTGCTAAAACAAAGCAATTAAGGATCTGATTCATTCATTTCCTTCTATTTCACACAGATACCTTCTAATAATGCAGACATGATTAATATAACATCTGATATTACCAATGTTATGTGGTAGTTCGCAGCAAAGGAAAAATATATCTGTGTGTTCTTGTACCACTTTGTTTACTTCATAAGTATCTTTTACCTCAGGTATACAGTATGTGCATTATGATGTCATTGAACTGTCGCTCTATAATTTTGTCGCGCAAAATTATAGATCTGTAGAATTAAAGCGGACAACAGATGCTGCATTTACCTCCGAGCTCATTGAGGTTAGAACAAGTCTTTGTCTAAAAAAAAAGAAAAAAAAAGAAAAAGTCTTTGTCTGTGTCTTCTGTGTTACTGTGTTTTGCGTGTGCTAGTTTTCTATTACCCTGTAGGTATTTCACAAGGTGATTTTTTTCCAGTGCTTTTTTGTTGAACTTAATTAAAGCTTTACAGACTTTAGTTCAATGTTCCTTCCAGAGGCTGGATTTTATGATTCATAGGAAACTGTGTCAACATTGTTTGTCACACCCGAGTACTTACCTGGTAGCATCTCAATTGTAGGAGCTAATCTAATTGATAAAAATAGGTTGTATTAACCAAATATTTAAAACTCTAAATGTGTTTCAGTGCTTCCTTTTAAATGGCTTAAATATATAAATCAACGAACCACTGTTTCTTTATAAAAAACAAAGACGATAATTCCATCACACAGTTTCTTGTGGCCGCTACGTTCACAACAATGTTTGATTATTTTCACCCAGTTACTCAAACTAGGATTCATGACAATAAATACGCAGGCACAGGGGTGAATATGTTCATCATAGGCAAGCAGCCGGTGATATCATTCACTGATTTTCCTTTTTAAATTTACACCCTTCAAAATGAAGTAATATTCTATGACACATTTTAATATGAATAATGTGTCTATAAGGTGAAGTAGCCTACTTATTGCGCTTTCTGTGGATTGCTTTGTATTGAACATCTGTAGCTTCACTGCTGCAGACCCACATCACAGCCCAGTATAAGTACTGATTCTAGTTGAAAATGATCAAACCCTTACAAATTCCTCTTACCAAATGTCCTTAACCTCAAGCATTTTTTTCTTAGCAAGATTGATAAAATAAGCTGAAAGCTTTCTATGTAGGTCTTCTTTCTTTTTAACAAAAACCTTGATAATCAAACTATAAACTGCAGAATCCAACAAATAGTCCTGTTTATGGTCATTTCATTCAACCAAAGGATCCACGTACCATTGGAAAAACTAAATATATAAATAAAACTGAAACAGTGAGGGCCATTTCTTTCTTTCCCTTTAAACCCTTGCATTTCTTAAAGAACTAAGGAGTCTTTAATTTATTTTGAAGCGATCACCATATTCTGATTCAAAAATTGGAATCCGCATTAATCCCATGCATTTATTCAAATGTATGCAGCTCTTTTTGGCACTTGTTGTTGGCTTTTTTGCTGGTCTAACAGAAGGAACGTTAATAATAATCCTCAGGTTCATATACCAATCACGTATGTTCCTTACATTTTTGTTTGCCGTAAAAACTGTAAATCAACCGCTATACACAATGTTCTCTTTCACTCTGGGCACCAAATACAGCAGTATATGTATTTGATTGTCGATGAAAGCAGGTAATCTGGACTAATGTTTCTTATTTTAGACATCATTTTCCATTTCTTTTATGACCCTATTTTTATTTTGTCGCGTGTCATTAATTTAGATTTGCCTGAGTCTTTCCTTGTGTTGCAGCCTCTAAGTCATTTATCCCTGTCGAGGCCCAAGGTAAAAGCTCAGTACAGCAACAAGACCTGTTTCTTATAGTTTCCTCAATCGTCACTAAATATAGCATACTTGGCTGAACATGTGTTTCCTAAAGATGCCTACTTTGGTTGTATGAATGATACATTCTTTAATACCGCAATATTAACATTGCAAAAGAGCGGAAAGGAGGATTGCAGATGAAAGAGGAATTGAGATTTTACCACTCTGTTTCTGTCACGATCAACAGTTGCCTTCTAGTCCTGAGTGGCCTGGTTTGGAGACGGTTCAGAGCACATTAAAGTGGCGATCACAGTCACAGAAAGCAACAGCTGGTATAGAGCTCACTTTGCCCAGACACATTTGGATAATGGATCATTTTCATTTCTACTCCCATGCGTTTGCTGAGTTAGGAGCTATAGAGCAAGGGTGGAGAAGTCAGCAGATGTTAAATTAAGCATGAAGTCAATACATAATTAGTTATTTAGGGAGCAAAACATGTCCTAAATACGGTGATATTTTACCAACATCCCAAATGGTCAAAGGACTCTCTAAAGCGTAAATCTCTGTTGGCTCAGGATCTGGTGAAAGAGTGAGGAGGAAGGCTTCTGTGGGGGTGATTGTGGTGCTTTTGGAAATTTTGATTTCAGCATTTAGGTCAAACTATACCGCAGGTCTTGCAACCATCTGCTCCTAGGAGGCAGGCCAAAGCTACAGGGCAGGGATCTGGTTTTATCAGGATCAATAAAGAGGCCTTACAATGCTCAGTGTAGCTCCATGATGCACCTTTTTATACCATGCGTTTCAGGTGTTTTCCCTTTTTAGCTGCACCCTCCAGGGAGCCAGCTTTAAAATGGATGATTGCCTGCAACCGTTGCATTAAAAGCATTAATCCCACTCTTATCAAGCAGGGAATGATGAATTAGGAGCGTCAGCTCTAGGCTCACCTTTGTTGTCATTTGAACAGAATCAAAGCTTTAAATCACAGGGCTGCACCTGGTAAAATGGAGGGGGTAGGCACTCTAATACTGTGTGTGACAGAGCTGCACTGCTTCCAGCTGATTTAATAACTCCAGAAGGAGGGGGTGGTGCTGGGCTAAATGAAAATTTAAGCAAGGTTTTTAAAATATATGATTGCATAAATGCAGTGGCAGTTTTACTCGGTTAGTGTTCTTCTTCTCTGCTGTGTCCTGCAAGTTAAATGAATCTGAGCTGTCACTCACTCACTTTGGGCCTCTTTTGATAAAACTCGCAAGAATAGAGCACTTCATGGGCCCAGTGTATGATTCTTGCTTTCCCTTGGGTTCAAAGCAAGTTAAACTTCTCTGAGAGATCAAACTGACTTGCTGATGCTTTTTGCAAATTTCTACCAGTGAAGGCCTTGTTGTATTTAAGCTTGATTTGTTTAGAGGAATATCAAATGTCAGTACAAGAACAAAAAAACTCTCACTCCCAGTGGTGCTGAGCTTCCGTAGCACTGTTTGCTTCCAGCAAAAACTACAGGTCTTTCTGCTCTTAAAACACAGACGACTGATCTGAAACTGTTCTTTTGTGTACTTTTGTGGATTACATGCCGATTTAATTCTTTACAGTCTTTTCACATCATTTTGACTGTGAGAGGGGAGAGTACGCACTAGAACAAGACTAAACAAATCAGTCCAGGTTTTTCATGTGTACCCGCTTGAATATCGTAATGAATAAGACTTGATTATGAGCTAAAATTTAAGCTGCTAACCTATTTTACTATTTATGCAGTCCTGCCTCGTATTTACAATAAAGACTGGCATGGAATTAAGCACCTGCTTTAATGAGAAAAGACAAAGTAACTATTATTTAAATTATTGTACGGTGTTATATTCAGTAAATTCCCACATCAAAGCATCTAATTACATTTTGCTAATTAGACCAAGAATAATTGAACCTTACTTCAAAATGTATGAATATGAGAGTAGGTTTAGGCTGTTCACCGAAAAAAATGGGTCGGACCTGAATCCTAGTGTGGCCTTTTTGCAACATCTGAGGCAGTTTAAGGTGATTTGCCTGAACTTGTTTTATTTTCTTCTTCTTTTTTTTTTTGTCTGGGTTTATCATTTCTTCTCCACAATATCTTTTAGAGCTGTCACTTACCTCAGTCCATAGCTTCAAGTATAGCATGGAGGCTACTTTGAATTTGTAAATGCTGGAGAAAAAATGCATGAAAATGCAGTTATGTTGCAGTGAATATTAATGACTCTGAGTGCTTGCTCCTTGGTAAACACAGGGATTGAGTTGACATGTACCCAAAGACATAATTTAAATCCGGGGAGGTCACAGGAAACATTAGCAAATTATCTATCCAATGGCTTCCAAGATCTCCCTGCAGATATTGGAAAAGCCAATCTATTTGGCTGATCAGTATCTTATCGGCATACGCTGAGAAAAGCTCACAGTAATTTCACTTGATATGAGAGAAGATTTCCCTTCACTTTGAGATTAGCTTTGCCTCAGGGGTCTGTGCTATAATTGTAAGCCTCTAACAAGGTGAAACATTGGTGGAATCCATAACTATATTTTTGTAAAAATTGCAAAGACAGGACAAATCTGAGATATTTGTAAAGGGATAAACGTATACTTCAATAATATGTACCGCACATGCAGTTAGGTACAGAAGTATTTTAGTAGTATTTTGCCTTCATACACATCCACAATAGATTTGAAATGAAAGAGTGAAGATATGATTGAATTGTTAACTTTAGACTTTGATTTAAGAGGTTTCCGGAAAAACAAGAGAAAACAATAACAGCTGTTTTAATTAAGTGATGCATTCTTTCTTTTTTTTTTGTGCCTGGGGGAAAATTCTTTGCAAGCAATGACCATCTGAAGTGTGGAGCCCATCTCTGAATTCGGTTTTCTTCCAGGAGATGCTTTACCTGACTTTCGCTGCAGCTTCCTTTAGTTGCTTGTTTTTGGGTCTTTCTGACTTCAGTTTTGCCTTCACAAACTGAAAAGCAGGCTCTATAAGGTTGAGACCAGGCTTCAAAAAGCCTTGATTTGCTTTTGCAGTGTGTTGAGGATCATTATCCATCTATACCATGTAGCAATAGAGAGCATTAGCCTGTCCAACTCAAACTTCATCTTGCTGCTTCCGTCAGCAGTCATCAATGGACACCAGTGAGAACACATCATGTGTCACACATAGACAACCATATATGTCCATCCCTTAACACTGCATCCATGTGTGAGACATGATATGATATGACATGATATGGTCTTCTTTGGTTTATGAGCTGTTTCTTTCTTTCTCCATACTCTTCTCCTCCCTTCATTCTGATACAAGTTTATTTTGGTATCTTCAGTCCAAATAATCTGATTTCAGACCATGGGAAAGGGTTTTAAAGATTTTTTTTCTTCTGTTTTTTTTTTTTTTTTCAAAAAATTCTGCTCCCACATTCCTGCTCTTGAATGTCACCAGTGGTTTGCACCTAATTGTAAACCCTCTGTATTTATATTCATGACGGTATCTCTTGATTGTAGATGCTGATGCTGATATGTCAGTCTTTTCTGGTGTATTCTGTTGTTGTAATGAAGGTGTTTTTCTTCACCAAGGACAGAACCATGTAATGATCCACTGCAGTCATCTTCTGTGGTCTTTTGAAGTTGTTGAATTAACCAGCACTTCCATTCTTTTAAATGATATGCCAGACTTTTGATCAGGCCACACATAAAAGGTTTTGGCTCTCTTACAGATTGATGTTTTTTTCAACCTAAATCCTTGTTCACCTGTGTTGAGATCTCCTTTGACTTCATATTGGCAGCTCCAGTCAAACAGCTGCTAAATGCCAGCTCAGTACCTGATATCAACACCACACAGCTTCACATCCGTCTGGATGGACCACACCTGGCCAAATAACTTATTTCAGGCAATTGTCCAAATGGATTTTACCTCTGGAAAATGGAGGCAAAAAAATTATCAATGCCTCATTATTATAAAATGTCATAAAATTACAGCCAAAGGTCAATATGTTGAGTTTTTAACTCACAGGCTCCAGTAGCTTACATTTTAATATACAATCCTCAACCCCAAACTCCAAAAAATGCAAAATAAAATGACAAGAATTAGAGCCATATTGGCCGTGATTTTATATGTAGGCAATGGTGGTTTGCGATGCATTTGCTAGTATAATATAATTTAATAATATAAATAATCACATAAATTTGACAACTTTACAAATAGAAAACATTGATCATTTAGTTAACTTTTTTGTCTTTTAATTTGTGGACAAGCAAAATGCTTTTGTAAAATAGTTTTTCACAGTTTTTATATAATTCTTTTATTATAATTCTTAGATACAATTCTTCAACAAAAGTCTTACATTTGGCAGAATTTTATTGACGCTAGCATTATAGCAATAACATGTGCAGTGTTCATAATTTTTCATAAATGTATGAAACGCATATACTGTGTTTACACATTCAGCAGGAGTGACTAACCTGCTTGCAACCTGATATCTTTTTGGAATTTCATGTGTTTCATCACTTGAGCCACGACAACATCAGCATCATCTGTTAAATAACACTGAAATATTTATTTGATGAATGTATATGTAACTCTGGTGCAGTTTGGATAAAAAAGCCTCAGAAAAGATACCTTTAGGTGTGATATAAATTATTGCTTTTGTTAATGTTTCTTCACCACTCGTAATTATCATTTTCCGGAAGCTGTCTCACACTTTCACAGATCAGGTGATGAACAATGATGTAATTCTTTAGCCTGATAGATCAGACCCACACTTAGAAAGATGTAGGGTCTGACAACCATCCATACGGCCTTCCCATCATTGCTTCTCAAACTGCCTTTGCAAGCAGCTGGTCAGCACAACGACCAATCAGAGCAACGACCAAGGTTACGTATTCAAAGCGATGTCAACAAATCAACAGAAAAGTGAGTTGTGTGGAAAAGTAAACTTAAAGGGGACCTATTATGGCATCTAATACCTATTTTAAACAGGCCTTGAATGTCTCAAAAACAAGCTTTTGATTGTTTTTGCTAAATAAATTAGAAATTCAGCCTCTGAGCCATGTATTTATCTTCCCATTCTCTAACCTCATTCTCTATGCGGGATTCTGAGTGGGCGGGGCTATGATAATGAGGCTCTGTGCTGATTGGCTGCCTGAATGACGCGATACACCGCTACGAAAAAATGGCGGAAGCTCCGGCCGGCAGAGTTAGTTGTTGTTGTTCCGGCCAGAGTTAGTTGTGGGCGTGGTTTCACGCATCGGAGGCCAACCGATGCAAATTGCATTTTGGTTACGTAACGAAAGGGAGCAGAATCTGTACAGCTTGTAGAAGCCACATCACACTGGATGGATCATCCGGGCGGCTGTACAGACACTGCAGAATTTGGTTGCTTTCCTCCTTCTCACAGTTGGCAGGCTGAGGGGAGACCACTTAATACAGGGGTTCTTAACCTTTCTGACCTCGGGGCCCAATTTTTTCAGTACAGAGTGGCCCGGGGCCCATTAAATATTAACACTGTATAACAGGGGTATTCAACTTTAAGAGGTCCATTTAGAGAAAATGTACTCAAGCGAAGGTCCAGAACATCATAATATATATATATATATATATATATATATATATATATATATATATATATATATATATATATATATATATATATATTCAAGTAGCCTCATAGTTGTATCAACATCTGCATCTGACTGTTATATTAAAAAAGTACATATTTGCCCATTAACATGTGTAACTTCAATTACACATATTTCTTTCTCTTAAAAATAAAATAGATTTTATTTTATTTTTCAAATGCTATCTTATTTTATTTCTTTACCAGCAGTTTGAATTTCCCCTTTTCTTTGTTAATTGTCTCAACACATTTGTATAATAAATTAATATAAACACATCTTAACATTGAACAGTTTTGCAGTTTTTCTTTCTTCCCCTTAATCTTATGCCCCCACTTTCTGTCGTTCAGTGAGAGAACTGAGCTCTAATTTCTCCTGTCAGGACTTTAAATCTGGGCTGGATGGTGTCAGGTTCTCATATGCATGAGAAGGTGCTCATTGTTGAGCCTGGAACGATATTTAGTTTTAATTATGTTCACTGTGGAGAAAGCTGCTTCACAGCTGTATGTGGACCCAAACATGTTTTAAGATGGTCAGTTTATTTTTCTGTGACTTCAGTTCAGACTTGAGTGGATATGTTTGATGAAAAACTTTGTGTTTTGTTTCAGTGGCGTTTCACTTTCGCACTTTGAACGCCACGGTCTGAACGTATGAGACACTGGTTTTGTCCCAGTGGGAAGACTGAACCAGGATGAATCTGTCCATTCCGGGTTGAACTTTCCTTTCCACCTGTTACGTTTCTCATCTCTGTAAGAGTCAAGCTAATTACTTACTAAGTAACTTACTAAGTTTTATTTACATTAATAAGTTGTCAGGACTGCGCGTGTCGGGTTTCATCCGAGCCCGAGCGGGCAGAGCCAGCACCGCAGCTCTCTGGTCGCTGCAGCCGAGTCAATTTCCGATGCTTTTGCGAGCCCGAACAACAGTCCAGTCCAGCAGACACGACAGCCCACGCATCTACATCTACCATCTTTCAGCAGTAACGACGGAGCCCACCGCCCGAGCGGCAGCCTCAGCCGACCTCCCCGGCCGCGTGGACGCGTCGGGATAAAGTGATCACGCCGCGCTCGCTCGCTCGCTCTGGGCGCAGACCCAAGTAATCGATCCCTGATCCTGGCGCAAAGTTATGGGGATCCTCTATTTTTTTATAATTTTTTTATTCCGTTTCTGATTGGGTGGGCACTGCGCATCATTTTTAGACACTCTCGGCAGAGGGACCCGACGTCCCAGCAAAATGAGCACAACAGAGAAGTTCAGAACAGCACACAGAGCACACACTGAAGGCTGATTTATGGTTCCACGTTACACCAACGCAGAATGGTGCACGTCGCCGCGTACCCTACGCCGTAGGCTACGCTGTACCCTACGGCGTAGCCGTGGCTCCAGAGCCTGCAGGGCACCGCAGCACCGCAGCCACCGCAGCCACCGGAGCCACCGCAGCCACCGCAGCCACCGCAGCCACCGCAGCCACCCGCACTGGCGCTCCGCTACTGCACTACTACAGTAGCGGACAACCTGCGCCGCAGAATCAAGTTCAAGTTAGTTTATTTGTCAAAACCATGTGTACAGGTTTATACATAGGATTCGAAATTGCAATGCTCCCCAGGCCCACAGTGTATACATTTGGACAAGACAGTGACAATATAGACATAACACTGACCATACCATAAAAACAGAGCTTTCTTTTTTTAGCCTTTTTAGCAGGGCGAGCCGTTACATTCGACGTGTGACGAGTGTGCGCATGGGACAGAGGAGGGCGTGGGCGGGACTTAAAATGAAGGCATCTGATTGGTTCTTTCCCCCCTGCCAATCCTCTGGTCCTCTGACCAATCCGTGCCATTCGGTGCGCAAATAACAGATTGGTCAGAGTTTTTACAGGATTAAAGCTGTCATAGAGGTCGGATTTTTTTCTTTCCTTTTTCTGAACACATTATTCACTGGCTACTCTCAGGATGGAAGGACCATTTCACCCAGTATAACAATAAATGTTTTTGAATACGATCATGTCATAGAGGTCGGATTTTTTTCTTTCCTTTTTCTGAACACATTATTCACTGGCTACTCTCAGGATGGAAGGACCATTTCACCCAGTATAACAATAAATGTTTTTGAATACGATCACAGACTATACCTTTAACCTCCATAGCCAAAAACACTAAGTCAAAAAATTGCATAGGTTAATTTACGTCTCTTTAAACTAACCACATTTCAATAAAGTGAAGGTATTTTTACATCAATAATTTATCTTGATAAACTCTGGAGCTCCAACCATATCAATGTTTGCTCTTACATCATCTTTAAAGGAGCTGTATGTAAGAGCAATAATAAAACGAATCATAAAATGACCCCGATATGTCAACAGACATTTAAAAATCATGTTCATTTCAAATACTTATGTCACTGACAACAGCACTCAAGCCAGGATATTCCAGTTTAAAAAGAGGAGTTGCAGCCCTCAACTGATGTTTATGTTGTCATTTTTTGTTTTGGCCTGAAGCTCCACCCTCCACCTATCTCCCAATCACCAAGTCAGTATTGTTTCTGAAGCTCCACCCTCCACCTATCTCCCAATCACAAAGTCAGTATTGTTTCGGCATCCGGGTTGCCAGCTCGGCTCTAATTATCGCAGCCATGGCAGCCTACGTTCCTGCTGCATTCTGCAGCCTACCTGGCAACCTCTGGTCGGGGGGAGGAGGGGGAGGGTACACGCCGCTCAACAATATTTTGAAAGTGACTGCAGTACCAGTTTTGGCCATTTCTTACAGACGGCTCCTTTAACAAAAGGTTCTTTATGGCTGAAGTTTGTAAAGGTCACTGAATGAAACTAGAAGACACTTAGTTTATCATCTGTCAAGATGTTTCCTATTTAGGAAATGGTAAACAAATACATAAAGCTAAAGAAATGACAGAAATGTTAAGAATGTTTTTGACTGCAGATAAACGGACATTTCAAAGTCCCATTCATCCAGCACTGTTTATTCATTAAAAGCTATCACACAGATATAAACACACGAGTGAACACTGTAGCATGTGCAGTTGTAAAGTTTAAGAAGGTGTAGAGTTAAAACTTTAACCTTCCTGATAAGTAAATTACCTTTTTCCTGAGCAAAAGCTGTCCTTCTAACTCTGCTAGTCCTGACAACCAATCCACTGCTGTGGATAAAGTGTTGTATTTAGATGTTGATACCACTGGTGAGGTAAACATAATTTTTTTTTTTTGGTGAAAAAGCTCTGTATAAGTCCCATGAATCAGCCAGAAGTGGGTGATTTTTGATTACAAGGAGTCCTCCTGAATAAAAACTGATGGGCAGTCACAATAGTGAAAATGAAAACATCTCCTATTTGTAATGAGCTCAGATGAGGGGGCTATGAAACTTTGACAACAAAATCACAAATGGAAACCTCATAATGGTACAAAATTAAAAAGCCGGTGAATCATCATTAAGCAATAGTTTACTTGGGCACAGTGGTGACTCAGGGAGTAGAGCACTTGAAGGCTAATCGGAAAGTCAGTGTTTTGATCCCAAAGATTGAAAAGTGTGTTGTATGAAATTGTGTATGAATGGATGAATGTGGATAATTGTGCAGAGTGCTTTGATAGCTCTATAAATGCACTCTGTCTACCATTTAGGCTTCAGCCTCTGGGACACATGAATTGCAATAATAAACTTCATGACAAGTCATCCAAGAGTTGTTAAAACACTTGATATTATTACTGTGAAAGACACAGATGGATGGACCTATCAGACTCAACAAAACTGACAGCCCGCATTTAAAACTTAAAACACAGGGGACACAAAATGGATGCACGAATAGATTGGTACATAAGGGAATACTGAAACTTTGTTTTAATTAAAGTGTTAAACTACATGTGGCCAGCTATTATAGCAATCTGTCAAAATTATGCTTTATTACCATTAAGGGATCATGCATGGTGATAAATATTTGCACTTGTTGTTTGTGAAGCAATTATGTGTGACCTTAAAGATGTGGAAATGAGCCATCAGTGAAGTTGACACCATCTGTTGCACATCTGTATGTTAAGGAGTCATCCATTTCTTGGAGAAGAGTAGACAACTAAGGGGGGAAGAAAGGTGGCTGCAGACTGAGAGGACGATTGTCTTAATCTTCCGTCTATCCAGTCGAATTCTATCAGACCAGCTTGTGCCCCACATGGCTCTGCCCTCTAATGTTTTGTTTTACTTAGGCCCAGCTGAGCTACCTTCAGACACGGTGGTCCACGTTGATGGGAATGAGCTGTGACAGCTGTGGCTCTAAAGGGGAAACAGATACGTCGCTATACGTGCAGCCTCTGGAATTCCGCAACTCTCTGGGGCCAAATCAGCTGTCCTTTTACAACGATCGATCCAAGGCTATTGACTGCTCCACCGATTTAATTTGCTTTCTGGTGTGTGATTAGTAATGATTTACAAAGGCCTTTGTTGCCCGTGCAAGGCCCTTTTGATGAATTATCAGATTTCTGTTTTCTGTGCTCTTTCATGTAAAAGCCTTAAAAATTCATGAATGATGACCCCGCCCACCAGCTTTGAGCGCGCTGTGCCCTCTGGAGATCAGTGGGATTTGGAGTAAACCTGTTTGCAGCCCACTGCAGTAAATCTAGTAGCATAAGTCACCAACTCAAGATTCACCCTCATGAGGAGATGAGCAAACATGTTTTTTACATTTTTCTCCTCTAAACCATTCACATATTTCCCTGCTCATTTTTCAGGAAGTGATAGTGAAGATTTCTTTGATTTTCTCACAATATTGTTTCACAATGATTTATAGATGTTAAACGAATTTGATATAATATGCTGTCAATCACTTGTGGTGGATTACTAAACTTTTTGTAGCATTGTTTTATAAACATGCAACTTTTCAGGTTTTGTCATTTTCCAACCTTCAGTAAACCTTTAATCACACAGACGACAATAATAATACTGGTGTTATTGTTTGATAATGGATTATTTTAGGTGTGTTTATTGTTTGCTTTTTTAAATGCAGATGCTTTGATCAAATTTTCTCTCTTTTATTATTTTTTTCTTTTTCTTTTATTGAAAGGTTTTACCTTTTCCAGCAGAATGACATGAGCATCCCTGTGGATTTGATGTGTTTCGTAACAAATCCCTTGATAAACATGCCTAACATTTATCCAACATTAATCCAACTCAAATTTGTAGTATAATGTCTAAAGATTACTCTAGGAATGCAAGCTACGTCTCATTTACATAATAATAACAATGACATATTTCACAGAACAATAAAATAAAAGCAAAAATATATGAGCATAGTAAATGTGATGTTTCAAAATACCGTGATCTAAACTTTAATGGGTTTCAGTTACATCAGAGAATCCTATTGGGGACTCTTCTAAAATGTATACAGGATTTGAAAGTATCAAGAGTGTAGATACAAAAATAGCCGCCATTTCAGAGATCCATCGTGCTTGCCGTGCTCTCCACTCATGTAACCTCCTCCCACTATGTAGTGCAGAGAGCTTTGAGGTCACAGCTGCAGCATGCAGGGGATGTGAGGGCAGGCCGGGTGCAAACCTGGAGCTGAGAGGAGAGGTTTTTGCGAATAGAAAGGCTTTGATCCTCTCTTGGTGTCAGTGTGAAGAGGCGGAAGTGACATTTGCAAAAAAGAAGCCTCATAAGCGAATGGCTCTTGTCATGCCCAGTGACCCCTGCTGCAGGTTTCTCTGGCATTATCAGTCTGGTGATAAAACACAAGAAAAATTAGCACAAGTTATCACAATGCCTAATAATTTATAGGCAGAGTAATTTTCTCAAATTTTCTTTACTTTTTGAGTAATATATTTAGTCGGGATTCAGTCCAGTAGAATACAAGAGATCAATAAATGCATTTACAGCAATATTATGAAGAGAGAGTAAGCCATCGTATCTATATGAAGTCATTTCTATCATATATGCATGACTCAACACAATTTTATGTGCTACTTTCTTTTACGGTACGGACACAACACCTCACATATACATGTAGGTGAAAAAACAGTACCTACTTTAAAAGGGGTAAAACATCATAGCTCCGACACCATCCTTTCCCACACCGCCATACAGATTACCCAAAAGGAAGATGTTACTTTTGATCTTTTGAGATATTTTTACGCTTTCATGTAGTCTGACATGTATACCATACAGTTCAGCTTTATTTATATAGCACCAAATCACAGCAAATGTCTTCTCAAGGAACTTCAACAACACAATTCAACTTATTCACATATAAATAACAGAGATTAATGAAATAACACAAATAATTATTGCTTTGCTAAGGAAACCAACAGATCAGAACTTCTCTTCTATACTATCCCCCTGTCCTGAGCATGCACCGGGCAACTTTGGAAAGACAAACTCCCCTTAAACAGGAAGAAACCTCTGACAGAACTGGACTCAGTAAGGATGCTCGACCAACTGGGGTTCAAGAGGTCAGGAAAGAGGAGAGCGCATCTACACCAACAGATCAGGAACACTCTATACCTCTGACGAATGCACCTCGATATCATGGCAGCACAGGATGCAACAACTGTAACTGTCATTAGGAGTGCTGTGTTTACATAGCATACAAATATGTCTGTATAAGAAACATTTTGAATAGAATGCACCGTAAGTCTTTCAGGTTTGTCCATAATTCCAACACAATAACCAGTAATCTGTCTTTGTTGCTTCATTCAGTTTTGTCATTTCAAAGCTCCGCCAGTCTTTGTGTATGGCCTCTTGCCTTGTTTAATGTCTGCACATTACCGTAAAAATATATGCTGTTTGACATTTATTAGAGCCCCCACACATTCAAAGAAATAATACGGACATTGAATAACTTTTCAGTCACTATTATGTGAAGTGCACAAAGAAACCTAAGCCAGCGACATTCAAATTTCTGATACCAGGCGTAGTTTATGGTCTGTAAGCACATGTGCAAATGTTCATAATGCTGTAAGCGTTTTACAGAGTTTGCTGTGGAGTTTGCATCAATCTAAAAATATCACTATGCAGTCTGAAACCGTCACCAAACCCAATCTTATTCCTGTTTTCAGTCACCACTTGTTTCGTGCGGTAAACAAGTACATACTTAATTGGAGTTAAGTTTCACTTTTGCTTTTGATTGCTGGTAGGTCAGATTTAGGACCCTTAATAACATGCTTAGATACAGAAAATAAAACCAGGGAATTATGGTTGGGGACATTTTCTTAAAATAGACCCTCTGACATTGTTTACGGCAAGCGATAAATCTCCGGCTTCTACCTCTCGGGGTGACGAGTCCATTTGACAAGCCGGTAATGATTTACTGATAGATACATAGAAAAAAAGTTTATTAAGATTTTTGGTCATATTTATTTTCATAAAATCACTACGACAGACCATAAATCAGAGTTTGACAGCAATTAAACTACCAAGAAGTACGATTTAGATTACCATACCAAGAGCTCCTGGAGCAAAAAAAAAAAAAAAGGAAAGGCACATAACCTCTGGTGTGTAAATGTGAACGCCTGCCCCGAGTCATTTGCTTGCCAACAGACATGAAGACTCGAGGGAAATGAGGTGTGACACACGGGCCCACACACGCCAGGTTGTGGCAGTTGCTGCTTTGATGATTCGGTGAGCTTATGGGTTTCCAGGTGAAATGCAAGTCGTTGTCCCAGACATTGACTGTAAATAACCTACTGTTGTCTACAGCGTACAAGTAGGGGTTTGACTTTCTTTTGCCGTCCTTTCATGTTACTTCACCTTGCATGTTATTCACAGCCTCCCTGAGAATTGTGTTGTGTGCTGATTGAAACACAACAGCAAAGAAGAATTTTATCTTTTGTTTTGTATGGCCTGTCTGCAAGGGACAATGGGTGGAGATCGACCCTGATTATTTTGAGAAAGCTGATAGTCGACTATGATATTTGAGCATCATCTGCAGCAACCCTGTAGATTACAAGCTCCATAAGTCAACCAGTCTCACGATAACCACACACCTGGCCCGATGATGAGATAGAAACAAAAGGAGCCTTGATCATCTCAAAATATCTCAGCTTAAAATCATCTAAGCACTACAGTTGGGACAACAAATGGCTTTGAGATGAAAGGAGCACATATTTGTATATTCCCAAAATCAAAGCCCGCCTATGACGCTTCTTTGCCTCTTTGTGTGTTGGTTCATATGAGGTGAAATCTGGAAATCAATTTGTTTGCAATAAGAAAGGTAGGTTTTTTTTTGTTTTTTTTCAGAAATTTATCTGTCTAGTTTTTCTTTTTCAGAACAAGCCTTGATTATTTTTCTGTCCTACTCTTCAAAGTTAGCTTCAATACAGCCTCAGGTGCCAAAGGTACAAGGCCTCAGCACAAATATTGTCACATTCCCTCTTTCTGTCAAATTATTTCACTCTGCTTTTGCACCTTGTTTGCCATCAAAAAACATCAAACCATGCCTGTGTGTTGTTTCCAGGACTCAGTTTGTTTGTACATGCATTTGTATGCATGTGTTGTTGTTTTTTCTTCTTGCACCACGGGTGTACAAATGCACATAGTAAATCTGACAATAACTTTTGATTGCACAATTGATTTCTGTCAGAAATGAAGCAATCCATGGCAGTGTTGATTCTGCAGATGGAGAATTCTGATAGCTGAAAGGATCGACAAGCAAAAGGATTAGGATGACCCTTGACATTGGTGTGTTTATACTGCTGGACACAATATGCAAAGAAGTGATTCAGTAAAAGCCACAGCCTAATTAATCCAGGCAGACTTTTTTCCAAACCAACCTAATGCCTAAAACTGTGTCTAGATTCAGTATTAAAACCGTTTCTATGCACTAAGAAAGAAATGTGCAGAAACCTTTGTTTGAAAGAGAGAAATAGATGCTGTATAAGACAATCTCTATAAAAGAGTTATTTTATGTAAAATTCCATCTTGTCTTAATTTGATTTCTCTTTTGTGTCAGACTGTAAAGAGTCTTGTTTACCCATGTTCTGGAGGATTCATGTGGTATGCATATTTTCACTGCACATTGTTCCCTAAAAAGTACCATTGTGTTTGGGAAGAGACGTGCCCATGGTTTTTGTCTGAACACATTGTTTGGAGATCGGACGGGTGGTCTTACAGAAACATGGAAAAACCACAACCTTAATGTATTAAAAGTTAAACTAACAAACTCCTTTGTTTAATTCAAGTTATATAAAGACAGACTAAATTCAGTTCCATCCTGTGTATGTGTTGTGTATTGTTATGCTCACATGAATGACAGCTATAATATTCAGAGTTTGTGGTTGGGAAGTGCACATTAAGTAGAAGTGCTTCCAATGCAAAATTCTACTTTAAGACATGATGGTCATTACTCATAGTTCAGTTCAATTCAATTCAATTCAATTCAATTCAATTCAATTCAATTCAATTCAATTCAATTCAATTCAATTCAATTCAATTCAATTCAATTCAATTCAATTCAATTCAATTCAATTCAATTCAATTCAATTCAATTTAAATCTATTAATATAGCGTCTATTACAACACAAGTTGTCTCTAGGCGCTCCTCAGAAACCCAGAACATGACCACCCAGAAATTATTACAAATACAACTCCCTTAGTGGGAGAAAAACCTTAAGCAAATAATTGTGATAAACTGGATGGTTTGGGCATGAATAACTTTAAAGACACCAAAAATATAACACAAAATTTCTCAAACCCTCTTATTGCTATGCGGCCAAATCTCACACTCATGGCAAATATTGTGGAAATACAAGAATCAGAGACATTTGGTCCTTGGAATCAGGCAGAAACTTGCGTTTTCATAAAAAAGTGTGCAGTTGTTGAAACACAATGGCCTCTTCTTGGGTTACCTTAAAAAGTAGTTCCCGTACAACTGAAGTATTTTCCTTGAGTGCAGGGGTTAAAGCAGGCTTAATTCCTTCCTTCTTCTTTTGTTATAAATAATTTGTTCAAATCTCAAACTAAACAGTCATTCCAACCATCAGCTGATATTTATAACAGCAGTTTATGAAAAGAGGATACAGCTTAATCTAGCCCTGTCGTTCTCAAAAATGTGACTTTGGTACATTTTCTGTCATTAACAGCTTCAACAGAAAGCTGAACAGGTGTTGCAGTAACTTTGGGGGCGTGACATGGTGAACAATCACTTGTCCCCAAGTAGAACCATTTATAGGCTGTGGCGTGGCGTGGCTTCCTGCTTCCACCCACACCTTTCTCCTCTTTATTGCCTTTTTCTTTCCTTTCAGTGGTTTGGTGTCCTCTCGCCTCTCCTCCCCAGAGGGGCCCCTCTCTCTTATTCCCTTCTCCCTTATCTGACACATCAAAGGATCTCATTATGAGCTGTGACACAGCCCCACCCTGAGCCAACCTGTTCCTACCAACACATTTAAATAGCATCACATTGTATTCATAATAGGTAATGTCATGCACTGTGGTCTCTGATGTCTCACAGATACCCATTTCCTTTCTTTTTTACCTCTCCCTATTTCAACTACACATGCCTGACAGACACCCCTCTATAAAATTCTCTTTTATTTATAGCTTGTTTGCTTTTTATAAGGCAGCTGTGTAGACCAAAGTCGCTCGTCTTGTTTGATGTGCACATCTCTCATCTGTGATTACTAAGTGAATCTTAAAAAAAAGGACAGGCTATTAAATGAAACGATTGGAGTGGAGCCTTCTTAGTGAAGATTATTCTGGACGCATTTTATTTGCCTCGCCGCAATTGACAGCACATAATTTGTGTCTGAGATCCAACACCCCCCCCTTACCCCCTACATACCTTCCCCAACAGTAGACAGGAGGGTCCAGCACAAGAATCTGACTTGGAAACTGAAATATCCCGGCAGAAGCTGAAATTTTGCTTCAAAAGAAACATTTCTCCAGACCAGATGCCGAGGGGGACACTGATGCTGACAGCAGGGTTATCATGATCTGCTGTGCCCTCTGCCACCTGTGCTTTCATTTGAAATGTGAGGTTTTCTCCCTGGCTCTGACTAGTGCACATCGCTCACCAAATCTTAACAGCATGTCTCTTATAACAGGCACGAGTAATTTTTCACACTTAACACACATAATTCACCACAGTACTGACTTTATATACAATACTCCTAAAAAGAACTAAAGATACAGTATTCGCAGATACAGCAGAGCTCTTATGGTTTTGCATCATTATATCACTGTCAAAAACACATGACCCTTTCAACCAGCAACCTACCATATATTTTATGTTAAACCTTTATATGATTATGCATCTTCATCAAATAAATCTCAGATTTTTATGTTTAAACAGAATGCCAGAGAAATATTATTCCTACTTGTTATGGACCTTTTGTTTTCATATTGGTTTTCTTTCTTTTTCCTTTGGCCTCTTGCTTTTTCCTGTTTGGTTTAGTTTTAACCATATCTCCTGTCCTCCTTTTGCTTCTGTTATGTTGACTTCCTGTCCACTGGACAACTGTTTATTTTCAAAAGTATTATTCCTTGTGTGTGAGTTAAAATGTGACTTTCCCTGTCCTGTCATTAACACCCGTGTCTCATCAGCCTCTCTCCCAATATATTCCCCTGCTTTTCATTCTTTCCCTGATTGTCCTTCTGCCTGTGTTTCTGCCTGTCTGTGTGTAGTTGAGTTATTCCCTGAGTTGCCTTTTGGTTTATATTTTTGGACCTGGATTTCCTGCTTCAGCAGTGCTTTTTATTTGTAATAAATGACTTTGCTTATTTCACCTGCTTCCTGATCTCCTACATTTGGGTCTTGATCTCCTGAAATCATAACATTTAACTCAATGTTTTTATGTCTGGTCAAACCTGATGTCTCCAGAGCTGTAAGTACAAGTCTGGCATATAAAAATGGTTTAAAATTCATCTGGTTTTGAGGATTTCAGTTGTTTATACACAGCACACTGCTATAGAGAGACATATTGGACTGTTGCACCCATTGACACACAAGATTTAACTATGATTTACAGTAATAGAGGATAAAAAAGTGAGATTAATTCACTTTCTTTGCTTGTAATTGGTCTTTACAGAGTGTGGTATGGACCATATCACTAATAAGATGTTTTTCTTTTTTTCTTTTTTCTTCTCCCCAGGGTATAATAAAGTTTGTAAATATTATAGGTGAATTGGAGGTGGGGTCTCTGTTTTTCCCAACACTGGAGGACCGGACCACCCTGTGCCCTCTCTAACGTCTGCCCCGACCTTCAGGGCGAGCACTCCCAAAGCTGCAGCCCGGGGTCATAATCAAGAGGAGTGGGGGCCCACTGTTGCCGCTTTCATTTACCTTCTTAATTAATTTACTACACAGAGCGGAGTCACATTGACAGGCACTTGAAGAACAGAGCTGTCCTCTTCTTAAGCACCGTAAACAATCTCTGAAGACAGCCAGAGATGAATGTGATTGCAGTAATAGACGAGGCTCATCTGTGAGCTGGGTTCATCATGCCCGGTGTGAAGACAACAGTATTCAGCGGCTATGATAGATCTTCAACTTTTGGCTCACTGGTTTGACAGGTTTCACTCAGTCCCCACCTACAGACAGCCAATTAAAGCAGTATACGATCTCACCTAGATGCTCTACTTCACTGCCTCTACTACTGTATGCTGGTGTGTGTGTGTGTGTGTGTGTGTGTGTGTGTGTGTGTGTGTGTGTGTGTGTGTGTGTGTGTGTGTGTGTGTGTGTGTGTGTGTGTGTGTGTGTGTGTGTGTGTGTGTGTGTGTGGTGCATAAGACGCATATTCGTACATAAAAAGTTCAGGCATTGAAAGCACACCTGCAAGGCCAACTTGTCCATCTCTTCCAGACATCTATCTGACACTCGAGAGTAATAGATGAAGGTTGCAGCCTATTTGGATGGGGATTCTGGACTTTTATTTCACTGGATGTTTTGTTTTTCCCACAGAGGGTTTATTTTGGCAGAGCTGTTAGTCAGAATTGCAGCTCTTGCCTCCCTCTTCTTCTTCCTCTCCATCTATCTCTGTCCTCTCGTCATCTCTGTCCTTTATTTCTCTCTGAGGTGCTGTCTCTTTTTCACAGTATCCCCTCCTTTTGATAAACTTTTGAGATTTTGTAAAACAAAGGACATAAGGAACGGCAGCCATAAGGAAAAAAAGGGGACAATCATTCCGTCAAGGTGCTTTGAAGAGCAGAGCACTGCAGCAGCAGATTAATGTGCTCATAAAGTGAGGGAGTCTGATTTTGATGGAGGACTTTATAGTTTTTGTAGGTGGTCCATCTCCTTTGGGTGATATTTCTTTTCTCTTTTGTTCTGCATATTTGAACTAAAGGAGGAAGAATGTTAGAGCAGGAGCAGGCTTGGGGGTTGATGGTGACACTGACAATAACTGGATCTGTAATGTAGTCAGTCATCTATATGGAGTTTCTGCCTTGTGGGAGAAAAACATCCTGTCTCAATGATTGTTACCTCTTAGGAACAATAGTCAGCATGCATCGCCTTTAGCTTTGTCTTAAAAAAAAGAAAAAGAAAACTAAATAAACAAACACACAGCTCTCAAACAGCTAAAAGCTTCCATTGATACTCCACAATTATGAGGCGATAGTCCAAGATTTACTGGCCCTTTACAAACAATGAATCAATAGTTACTATGGAAATGGAGTCAAAAAGAAAACAGCAGTGGTTATTGATGTGGCCAGGTAATGAAATGATAATACTTCACAGTTTCAGCGGTTGTCAAGGAGTCATTGACCTTGATTACACCTTCCTGATCCATCTGCTCAGGGTTGATAAGAGCAAACAGGAATGTGCAGGTTCAAAATAGCTGTCAGATCAATGCTTTTGTCTCACCGCACGTTTCGAATTTAACAGTCTTGAAAAATTTTCGGAATTTTATCTGTTACATGCTGTGTATCCAGTGTTTGATCACGATGAGCACAAGTGATAGTATATCTTCCTCTGGGGAGTAAAGTTTACTGGAGTGACAAATCAGATGATGTTTGCTTTTTATAAAGTCAGAAGCAAACAGCAGCCCTTCCTGAACATTGACTATATGTAATCACATATTTGCCTAGAGGGCAAATGGAGAGTCTGTGGAATATAAAGGCCATGTGCTATAAATCTTGCCTTTTTTGTTGAGACCTTTTGATGAAATTCAATTTGATGGCCCAACCAGAAGTAAAAAGAGAGCCTTGACAGAGGAGAATTGAGCTTGAACCACACAAGCCAGGGTAAGGAGACCTCCCTCTGGGCCTGGCAGCCCAATCCAGTTTATTGATTTTCTGTCCTCTCCTTCAATATGTGGAATGCACCAAACCCAATAGATTATGACAAACGTGCCCGCCAGAGACCACCGATCCTCTAATTGATCTTGATGGAGTACAGCTGAGGATCAAAGGTTGGAAAAATTCGGTGACATAGCAGGTTTCTCCACTCCTCCCACAGACACTCCTTCAAACTCGATAAAAACAGACCAAGTCCTGAAAAAGAGAAGCTATACTCTCTCCAAGCGGTTCGAACGGATTTCCAAGAAGACTGGAGAGCGCCCCAAAGGGTGGCATACATTAATAGATGTTTTCCCCCGGTTGCATTTGCACTGCAGATAGGAAACTGAAGTGATGCAATCGCCAGCCAGTTGGTGGTTGACAAATGAAAATGATGGCAGAATTCCACCATCAGAGACTGGCTCGGTGAAGATTATCTGTAGTCCCGTTTCTTAGCATTCCAAAGGATTTTATGGACTAGAATTGAAAACTTTTTTTAAAAATTGTACATTTTTGTTTTTCAGTTTGTGACAACTGGCTCCCATGTTGCATTTGTTTGCTTGGAAAGCTCCTGCACTGAAATGGAGACCCTACCAAAGCAGCAAGAACTTCAATCAGCTGCAGTTCCGGCAGTTAAAACTTTAAAAAAAGGAAGTGAAACCGCTATACCAGCTTTAAGAACAATAAAAAGGTTCCTGCAGTCTGAAGGCACCCAGTGACATCAAGCCATCCCTTGCTGTCTTGCCTTCTCTGCAGCCGTGGACAGCTAAACTTTCACTGCACTGCTGAGCACAATGGAGTCAGTGCTTTACGATAACAACCTCCTGCCAAAAGCACAAAAATCAAGGCAAGAGAAAAGCTCAGTGCTCTATTTTGATGAAAGTAACAAGCACAGCTTGTTGTAAATAGGCTTTCTGAAGCCTGAGGCAGCTTTTCTCCCCAGGGGACATGCTTTCTGCATCTCTCCCAAGGTTGCTGTCGCCAAAAGGTTCTCTCTGTAAGGGAAAAGGGAAGCACAAACAAGAAGTTGCTTCAGCTCTTCTGGAAAAGAAACCAAAATCATCCGTCTGTCGGGTACCCTAGCTGGGATTTATTCCATTCAAATTAGAAAAAGAAAGAAAAAATAGAAGCTGCTTAGTCTACAATACACACTTCTTTGTGAACCTTTTGTGTTAGCTGTGTTGTTAGCATTACTGTCCAGGTGCACACAGAGACGCATTGAGGGTATTGAGGTGCTGCTGCTGGGCCACTGAGGAATGAGATAGTGCCCTCTCTGTGAGCTCATCTTCGTGATCCTTGATTACTTGGATGTGTGCTTATTCAAATGAGCTCTGCTCTGGGCAACCTCTTGCAAATCAGGTGCCATCTACACTAGCATTGTCACACAAATTAGAAACGTATGTTTTGGGTTGAGCAGAGACGCAGAGTGTGTGGACATAGTTAACCCTGAATGGTTTGGCGTTTCAGTTTGTCTTTCTGAACCTCCAGTTGAACGTCAGTATCAACACTGAAAGTCTCTCACCTTTTTGCTAAAGCGTCGTTCACACTACAAGATTTTGAGCTCAATTTTTACATTGCAGGCACTTTTTTGAGGTATAGTCGACAAATAAGAAGGATCAGAACACTTCAGGGAGAATGGCAAAGTATCATCTGCTTGGACTCACTGAGTAGTTTTTGGTTGAACTGGTATGAGAACAACCATTATTCTTTTATGTCTCCAGCATATAAAATAACAACGTACTCAAGGGGGTGAAGGTGTGGAGAGAAACTGCCTTTTCTCCCCAACACGTCAACCAGGTCAGAAAAACTGGTTGATTCATAATGTAAGGTTAATGACAGGAGAGAGATTGCTTATCAATTGCCTATCATTCATGACAGCTGTAACTCCTTTAATGAAGACAAGACAGACATGTCCAGGGTTCCAGCCACAAACCCTGCTGTATAAAGTATATTCACAGATCAGTCATACAGTGTAAAACCACTATGATTTTAAAAATGATCACACCACTTGAATCTCATGCAGTGAACAATATTTCTTTGCAGTCTGATGACACACACAACCACACAGTCTGAATTTGGTTTTAAAAAGGGGAAGACATGAAAGATGATCGTCTCCACCTTGCCACCCATATTTGAGAGTTTTTTTATTTTAATAAATCTCCTCAAACCTCTTTCTTCAGTTACCTTTCTCCTCAATGCTTATAAGCTCCTCTGATCCTTTCCAATAATAATGGCATTGCCAGCCAATCTCTCTGAAAATGGGTTCAGCGCATACCTAATCCCATTTAATTACTTATACACACAGGGCTCAGGACACACTCCTCAGGCAGTGCCTTCCCCCCTCTGTAAGCATGCCCTGTTTGCACCCCAACCACCTCTTCTCATGAATTATGGATCCATGTCTGCAAGGCGAGAGGTGATCATTCTGCCTGCTCTGTCTTAAGGCTCAGGGAGAACCTTAGCTCAGTGTAAATATGGTTCTTGTCTGGGGTTGAGGTGCCCTATTGTGCGTGGTATTAAAAGCTCACCACTCTCCCACTCAGTCCCAACACCGCTGCAGTGCTTTCGGCAGGGGGGCAGGGGTAATCGCATAGGCCTTCTAGCACTTTACTCTACTGCAGCCAGGCTCATGCTGACCGGCATTATGGTTTTGCAGTCATCATACCTGTGAGATGGGGGAGAAATGAAAAGACGATGAAAGCTGTAAACAGAAGAAATAGGCCGAAACACCCCAGTTTCACTCTTGATTTGTCCTTCAAATGTTGCTTTACACCGCAAAAAGCAACAACAGACCAGACAAAGTCTCTCTGAATGTGTTCTGGATGATATAAAGTACTGACTACACACGTTAATTACTGCAATAATTGAATTTGCTTCTGGGGGTTGATAAAAGGATTGAGTTGAATTGAATTGAAATAACCTGAAAACTCAATTGCCGAATGACCAATGCTTTGAATGGTAAAAAGCAGGTTTTTATTGTTTAAACAAAGACATCTATGCACCATCTGAAATACCAGGCTGCTGTTCATTCCACTTGCCGTCACAGCATTAGTAAGTGGGCAGAGGAGAGGAGCACACTGGATAAATCATGCTGTCCGGTCCTTATGTGCTCAGTTGACAGGATCAGACCCAGACTTTCCTGCTGCTATCAAGTGCCTCAGTTACACACACTTCTGGGAATGATCTACCCTTCTCTCGCGTCACTTACTGGTTTGAAACATGATGACATGTTCGTTGAGTGAAAAGCTTTGCAACAGCGTTGTATACGTTCATAGAAACGGCTAAAATCAAGTAAGACGGCCATCTAAGCTTACTATAATTGGTAATGTCACAGTTTTCCTTTTGCCCTGGGAAGAGAAAAGAAATATGATGTCTGTGTCAACTCTGAGATGGTTCACTGTTGTCTGTCAGGGCCTTTAGCACATTTCCCTGAGCTTGATACAGACAGGGCTTGTCTCGCTGCCCTCAGCAGCAGACAGACGTCTCATCTTTATCTCTCCAGATTTTTACCTAATCTTTTTCTCTCCCCCTTGGTCTCTCTTCATGAATCTGTCATAAATCATTTTAGCATTCTGGCCGTGTTTGCACAGACGGTTTCATAAAAGGAGGGGAATGGGCATCAGATATCCAGACTAAATAGCGATCAAATTACACGGGATATGAAATGCTGTAGTTTGGAATTCATTATACTACTCAATAAGAGTCTTCACACTGTAATATGTCAGCATTGGCCCTGAAGGGACAAAAGCACAGATGGTGTTGTATATGTGCAATATGCATATGACTGAACAGTTTGATAAGTATGGTTGACAGTTGAATGAGCAACATACAAGCCGAGAGCAGACAATTTCTTCATCATACAAGCCTGCTTTGCCATTAGTCTTACCATTTAGACATCAACATTTTCATGACAGCCAGCATCTATGTTTTTATGTCATGCAAAGAAACACAAATATGTAGCAAAACAGTTGAGGCCTTGAAAATGATTTTGTGGTTGCTATCAAGCCGCCCACACCAGGTGCTCTTAACCACACATGAGAGTTTATCTTATGCTTGACCTTTTCTACTAGCAACATTGATTATAGAGGTTAATTACAGTGTTTTTAGTTTAGTTTTTATCTTTTTTTCCCATTTCATAAAAACAACTAATTATATTCAATAACTAAAGTGATGATTGCACTAAATGGACTGGCCCTATATGCCTCCATCTGTTAAAACCACTGCCTATTTTAAAGGGCTCTTCATTTTGACAAGTATCATTGAAAAATTCAGTCACCATAGCAACAACAGACTCGTTTCATTTAATCCACTAATTGCCAACTAGCTCCACAATTGGCTGTAATTGCTTTGGGGACACAGTTAACCCCTTGGTTGGTATGCAGAGCTAGGCTACTTCTGCTGGCACTGGACAAAGGCCAGAGGAGAACGAGGCTGCAGTGGAAACCCTCCTCACAGAGTCCAAACCCCACCCTACCCTTCCTAAAGACAAGGGGGAGAAAAATTAATGCACTCCATCCTCATCATCAAAGTATCCTAAATCTCCCAGCGCAATATTAATTAATGGGGATGGTTGCTATGGAGATTGATCACCATACTCTCTGTCAGCAGTATTTAGTCAAATGGGCCCTAATGTTTGTTTGTTAATGGTGCCATAAACAATGCTGCTGGAGGTCTTTTATTATCTCCACAGCGGCTCCTCTCGCACCTGTGCCTTCAGCATCCGTCTGTATGTCGAGCATCAGATGAAGAAGGGAAGATATATTTGATAGATTGCAATTCTCTAGGCCATCATATAATTTCCAGTAGCCGGGACACAGAGGCTGACCTTACGTGACAATATCATAATAAAGTATATTACAATACTGAGGCTGTTAATGGCTCACTCATGTATGTAATGACTTCAAAAACAAAGCACAAAACAAGGATTTCTATTTTAAGAAACAGCAATCTTTCTGTTTACTAATACAAAATAAATGGTATCTGTGTCATCCTTAAAATGACTTACAGAAATAAACTGACTGTGTCTCAAAGACACAGTCAGTTTAGTGGCGTGACCAGTTAGAATAGTACTTTTACTACGTGCGCATTCACGTAGGTGTGTGTGTGTGTGTGTGTGTGTGTGTGTGTGTGTGTGTGTGTGTGTGTGTGTGTGTGTGTGTGTGTGTGTGTGTGTGTGTGTGTGTGTGTGTGTGTGTGTGTGTGTGTGTGTGTGTGTGTGTGTATGCGTGAGTCAGGACCCTGAACAAACCCAAACCCCTTTGAAGAGTGAAAGGCTCAAAGGATGGAGAGGCAATCCGAGAACTTCACAGGCGCAGAGGGGAAATTGCCTTGAACCTTGAGGTGTATGAAAGTGCAATTTGTGTCCCATCTGTTCTGCTTCCCTTCCATTAGGAGGAAGGGTGCTCTAAGGCCACCTAGGAGAAAATGCCCCTGTGAGGGTCTCAAGGTACACAGAGGCTTTTTCTAAATTTAATTTGCCAGACTAGTCATTCTCTCCTCCTCCTAGTATTATTGCAGCTTTGAATAATATAACATGGGTTTTCTTTTAATTTATTTTAAATGTAAGAACCATATGTTTTGGTTTAGTTTTGTGTTAGACACCCCTCGTAAAGGCAGCTTTTGGACCTATATGTTTGTGTGAGGTAACATTCGGCCATCTTTCTAAAATAGAAGCAAGCACTGGTGAGGAAAAATAAGACTCAGACAAGCCTTCAGCTCTGCGGAGGAGTTTCCCCACCTTTACTGCATCCTGTCTCTGTCATACTACTTTACAAAGTGGCTGGGTCGGCTGCCTTAACTTTATGCCCTTTCTTCAGAGGGATTTGCATTACAGAAGCCAAGAAGGAAGTTTGTTGCCTGGGCAACGGATTGCCTCCATTTGCAGTTGGAGCAGAGGTGTTACCAGAGGAGTTGGAAACCATGGCATCAAAGATTAAATGAGCCCAAAGGATACGTTTGTCACTGCCAACGTAGTGCATTATTGGCACCAGAAAGAGTGACTATCACCAATCCCCCTTTTAAATGTAGCATTGGAGGAGAGTATCTTTTAAGTTTTATGGGCACATTAGTTCAACTTTAAATGAATTTATCTTGAGAGTAAAACATTGCTACTTTAAATTTCTTTACATTTTTATAATCTAAAGATTTACACTTGTCTGTTGACTTATAGTTGACTTTAAAGTCCAGATATCTGTTGATTGAGAACTAGTGGACATGATTGGACCTCAATCCCATTTGACTTAACCTAGTCAAAATAGGTAACTGTATACCACACATGGTAAATTTAGCTTTAATTTTATTAGAAAATATTGTAAAGCATTATCTTATTATTCTACTACTCTGTCTAATAGCTACAGCTTTAGTGCAGCTAAACATGAACCATACTGTGCATTGACCTCTGTGGAGCAATTTAATTCTCAACTGATTTTTTTTTTTTTACTAAATTCCTGTTTATCTATATATATTTTTACTTACACCTACATGAAAGGCCGCCAAATTTCAACTAATCTATGGTTATTTACTACTAAAGTGGACTAAATTACAATAAGATAATATTCAGTGATTGCAACTTTATAGCAAATTTTTTTTTTAATCGCAAACCTCCAAACATGTTGTAACTTACTGTGTGAAATGTAGCTATTGGTTTTACATTTTGTATCTCTAATAAATGAAGATGAGGAAAATCAAATGGATGTTTGATTAGCTGATTAGCTGAGGAAAAAGTGGCTGATTTTAGCAAAGCTCCTACAAATGCTTTTTTTTTCGAACACCGCATCATATGACGTAGCACCAGGGAGACGTCTCCACAGCTCTGCCCCATCTGATTGCGCAGACCCCGTACACACGTAGCCGGGTATCTGCTAAACCGAAGATATTTTCCTACGTTTGGACCTGTCATCCACATGAAAACGCAAATAAACGAATGTTTAAAAAATCTCCGGGCAAAGTGAAGATTTTTGAAAACTCCATTTATGTAGATGCCGTAGGGTACGCGGCGACGCGCAGCCCTACGCCGTACCCTACGGCGTAGGGCTGCGTCGATTTAACGCAGCAGCTCCGTGGTGGGACACGGGGGGGAAGAACAGATGATCTACAGGTTTGGAATGCTTATGAATGTGGTCGAAAACGCATATCTTTGGTTATGTGTGGAAGGTTTTTTTTTTTAACAATGATGTAATGTGGATACAAATTATTTTATAAACGAAGGGGGGGAAATATTCAGTTTTAAAAATACCCGGCTATTTCGGATGCATTTAATCAGAAAAAAGAGAAGATAATAAGCTTGTTTTCTGTTTAGAAAGTACAAACGTAGACAGATTACAAGTACTCACCCATCTTTAAGGAGTTACTTTCGGAGTTTCTTTCAGGAGCGCACGGGCGGGTGCTGCAGTGAATAAAGGCTGATTTTTGGTTCTGTCTAAAATCCCACGGCGTAGGTTACGCCGTGCATCGCCGCGTACCCTACGCCGTAGGTTCTGCGTTGGTGTAACGCGGACCCATAAATCAGCCTTTTAAAAAGCGAGTTTCAGCCGTCAATCAAAAGAACGTGGGGGGCCTAACGGGTTTGTAATTATAAGGCTGTGGCCCGTCATATTGGTGTGAATACATATTCACAACCTCTTCAGTGTCACAACTAACAAAGATCCATTATTTTTCCTATTGTTGAAATTCACCGCACTCCCTCCCGCTACGTCACTTCCGGTTCAGCTTTTTCAAATGCAGAAGTAAAATACTCTCACAAAAACAACTCCGGAGGTCACTGTAGTATATATTTATGCGTATTTCAATGAAAATTGAGTTCCTACATTATTTTCCTACACATTGATTCACAGGGGTCTCCAACTTGCAATATGCTCTTTAAGTCAAGAAAAAAAAACCCATTGCTGTTAATATTCCTCAGAAATGAGCCACATGCAAGCTTGTGCTCTGGGATGGATTGGCAAACTGACCAGGCTGGTCTTTGCTTCTCCTCCTGTGGTAGCTTCAGTGGGCTCTATGACTACCTCAGCTAGCTCCTTTTGATGTGGAGGAAAGCTTTAGTTGAGCTACAGTCATAGCTTGACTAGGTTATACATTTGGACCCCTCTCTCCAGCGGTATTCATTTACTCACTAAAGTATGTGGGACTCCATCACAATTGGTGGCAATACAGTATGCCTGATTTTTGCTTGTTGGCATTGGGCTTTTCTGGTTGATCTATAATGTCCCAGTCCTGTTGAACGTTTACATGCAGGAGTAGCCCAACTCAGAGTCACATTATCTGGGTGTTGGTCCAATTATGAGAAGTCCAGTTTAGTTTGATTTCAGTCAGATTAAGATCTTTTCATGCATTCTAAAATGATGATTTTAGTTTTTAAAGTGGGACAGAAAAAAAAAGGATGCCAGCTGGTCTGGCCAGTCATACTGAGTTACTCAACTCTGAGCTCCCTCCAGATGACTGAGCAGCAGCCACCCTCAAAAACAGCTCAATACGGCTACTGGCATTCATGACCTCATACGAGTACTTGCGAAAAATAGGTAAATTGACAGCTTTGCCTTTTTTAATATGTGACAGTGAACATTTATTCACTGAAGCTACAACTCAAACAGCCCAGCTGAAATATATTTAAAAATAATTCAACAAGTTGTACTTTTAAGTTTGCTCCCCTTACTTCCAGTCTCTACCAACGTTGTAGTAAAGGAGGCCAATAAAGAGTTACTAGCTTGTTCAAAAAGCTAGTGTTAGTCCTGTATGAGTGCAATTTAAAAATTCTTTAAAAACAGACAATTATTCACATGTTGTAGAAGAAACTAATGAAGACTCCTGTGAAAAACTATCATAGTTTTTTTTTTCTAAATGGCTGTGTTTGTTGTTGGCAGCTAAACATTAACAGCAGTGCTGTATTGGACTCTGCCCTCTCTCCCATCTAAATGTCAAGGGAAATTGACATGTGACTTAAATCTTAACCCCCACATTAAGTATTTGCATCATTGAGCTACTTTGGTGAGTGTCAACTTTTATTTTTCAACAAACTTTCTGATCAATGTTCTGCAAGAAAGGGGTCTGGTAACTCAAAGGTTTACCTCCAATTCTACTTTTTGAAACTCTGGGAACCTGAAAGTGAAGACTTTAAGACAAGAAGGACCTAGACCCTTAAGGGATTTATATGTGAGGAGAAGAATTTTAAATTCCGTATTTCAAAGGACGCCAATTTTAGAAAAGTTAAAATTGGAAAAAATCTCTCCTGCTGATCTTTATCAGATCTCTCGCTGGATACTTCTGTATCAAATGGACACTGTTCAAATCATAAATCCTACAAATAGGAAATTACGGTTGTCCAATTGTGACTCAACAAATGCATGAGCTAATTTTTCCGAAATCTCCGAGACCAGATGTTCCCTAGTTTGGTAACATTAAAGGACAAAGATCCAAAATAGCGAAAAGATTCCAGCCATTGGTATGAGGTGGCAAAGTAATGCCCACATGACTAAACATTCCTAAAATGTTTAGTTTCAAAGACAACAGCCTCAAACTTATCTTGGTTTAGCAGCAAGAAATAAGTAGTCATCCAGGACTTTATTTCATTAAGACGTATTTGTAATCCAGTTAACTGGTCTCATCTGTTCTAATTGCTGTAATTAGTAGCAAATCATGAACAAATCATTTTTTTAACTCAAAACTAATGACAAGACCATAAGGGATGAACAAGTTACTGATGTATCAATTCAAAACTCATGAATGTCTTGGTATGAAGTAATGCAATCATTCATGAGAAAAGCAGTAAGAATCATTAATTGACGGGTATACATTAAATAAACCATAAACCAAATACTTAATGATTTTTTAATAGTAAGATATCTACTAACTCCTCTTTATCCTCTATGTGGTCCTTAAAAAGCATTAAAGAAGTGCATATTTACAGATCATCAAGTTACTCCTGATTCGTTTCTTGCATATTGCATATTTAAAAGACCATTAACTGATCCTTAACTCATCATTGGCTTTTAAATAAGATTTGATCAGCAATTCATCATTCAGTAAAGGTTAACTGAAAATTGGTTGTCGCTAATTGCAACTAGTTACTGTTTTTTTCTTAAAACAAAAAATAATAATGTCAATTTACTTGTACATCGTCATCAAAAAAAAAAGTGAAGTTGGTAATGCAAATGTTTCACATCCTCCTCTGATGTTAGTGAATTTTCATTATACCTTGGAGTGTAGCAATCGTCTTGACAAGCTGATATCCAGGGGTGAGAAAGACAGTTGTCCCTCGAGAGGACAGCTCCTAAAACACTCTTTACACACATATGCAGCTAATTCAGAGAAAAGGACATAAAATGAACATGAGATAGAAAGAAGGTGCATTTAAAGGGAGTACAAATGGTTGAAGTGAGTGCAGTTGCCATTTAGAACCAAAGTTTATACAGATGAGAGTTCACACTGTCTCTATCACCAACTGTGAAACAAATGGCATCTAAATTGAATAATTCAGTCTGGGGGAGAAAGATGTGGGATTTGCACACAAAGACTGACTGACAGATAGATTGCGAAAAGAGGCAGCCAACCTTTAACAGAGCTGCAGAGAAAAGACAGTAAATGGCAAGTTAGATTAATAGATTGGCAAGGTCTCAAAGAATATGGGATAATAATTCACCAAGCACAAGAAAGGAAGCTTTTCTGAGGTTAAAGTTGAGTGAGGAAAAATGATAAAGATGGAAATATGAATATTGAATATCTCAGCAAAGATCCTTCCATGAAACAAAAAGTAGTATCAAAAGTCAAAGGTGAGAATCAGAAAAACAGAAATGAATCTGTTGAGTGAACAAGAAAAATCTGAGATTGAAGTGAAGTGTCGCGGAGCTACAACAGCTGTAGAAAGATGAGTGTGTAGTTCTGGACAGAGGTCAAAGTGTTATTATAATCTGCATCCAACAATCACCTCAGTCAGTGTGTCTTTTCGCCAGTGGCTGACATGCAGACACGAAGCAGAACATGGACATGTAAATGAACACCTGGACTGCTCGGAGCTCCTTTGGATCCAGTTTCTTACAGTCGTTTCAGCTGCACAAATGCAAATCACTCTAAAAGTCAATTATGTCATGGTGAAATGGGAATGGGCTATTTAAGTTTTACAAAGCATCTACTAAATAAAACTAATTGCAAGCTGCTTGTAGCAGCTAGCTTTTCCTCTAGTGTGAAGTACAATGTCATCAACGCATATCTCTTCTTCACTGTCAAGACTTCACTGTCTTTAATTTAATCTTTGTGTTTCAAAGTATCCTGCTGGGAAGTCACAGGGGACACAACAGATAAACCTGGGAGAATTATTAAACACCTCGGTATTGTAGAACTTGAAGTAGTATTATTGATTCACTAACATCCACACTCATGCCATGTCATGTATCAGCTACACAAGTTCTCAGTATCTACTGTCACAGTTTCTGAATGAAGGCTCAACTACACGGACTACATTTTCTCGAATGAAAAGCATGCTTATAATTGCTTTTGGATTGTATGAACTGTCACAAAATTGATGTTACACATACACTCACTACCCACTTAATTAGGTACACTCAATTCAATTTTCCATTCAATTTTATTTATATAGCGTCTTTTACAACAGAAGTTGTCTCTAGGTGCTTTCCAGAGACCCAGAACATGACCCTCGAGCTGCAGGTCAGGATGTCAGCAGGCATCTAGCAGACATCCACACAGACAGGTGGAAGCAAGCAGTGGGATGATCAGAGGGGGGGACTGCAGGTCAGCATGCAGCTCCTGAAGCTCTGGCCTGCAAACATACACAGAAGAGAAAAAGATGGGGCGGACCAGCACAACAAACCAAAAGAACAATGGAGAACAATGATGGTTATGAGATACTTATGATTGATAAATGAGAAAGGAAGAGAAGAAGAGGAGAGAAGGAGGGGTGACGAGCACCGCTCAGTGGATCATGCTGGTGCCCCCCTGCAGCGTAGGTTTATAGCAGCATATTTACAACGAAGCTATGTTTGAGACAAACTATTATAGTCTTGTTCTATAGCTGCAGCTATGACGACTCGCCCTAACACACTAGAGTTTACACTAACTGTAGCCTTAAACAGAAACGTTTTAAGTTTGGTTTTAAAGATGGAGGTGGTGTCAGCCTCCTTGATCCAGATTGGAAGTTAGTTCCAGAGTAATGGTGCCTGATAGCAGAAGGCCTGTCCTCCAAATCTACATTTGGATACTCTAGGAATTACAAGTAAAATTGCACTCTGAGAACGGAGAGCTCTGTTAGGAACATAAGGCACTATCAGGTCTTGCAGATATCGCGGAGCTAAGCTGTTTTTGAGCACGCAAGTAATAACATTTTGAATTGGATTCTGAATTTTACGGGTAGCCAATGGAGCGGAGCTAACACTGGAGAGACATGTCTCCTGCTGATTCCTGTCAGCACTCACGCTGCAGCATTTTGGATCAGCTGGTGCCTATTCAGCCAATTACTTGGACATCCTGCTAATAAACCATTGCAGTAATCTAGTCTAGAAGATACAAACGCATGAATTAGCTTTTCCGCATCACTCTGTGAGAGGATGTTCCTAATCTTTGCCATAACCTGATTAATATACGGCTTAAACAAAAAATCCTGATTGAAAACAACACCAAGGTTTCTCACAGTTGCACTGGAAGCCATCGCAACACCATCTAATTCCTTCCTAAGATGCTTTGGACCAAGAATTATAACCTCTGTTTTCCCTGAATTTAGAAGCAAAACATTTCCAGACATCCAGTCCTTGATGTCCCTAAGAGCTAATGGTTCTGTTTCATCCGGCTTCATAGACAAATAGAGCAGCGTATCATCAGCATAGCAAGAAAAATGTATGCAGTGATTCTGAATTATACTTCCCAGGGGCTGCATGTATAAACTCAACAAGATTGGCCCTAGCACTGAACCCTGCGGAACACAATAGCAGACCCTCGACTGTTCTGAAGAAGCCTCATGTACATGAACAAACTGGAATCTCTCAGATAGATATGAGTTAAACCAACGTATAGCTGTCCATTTAATCCCAGCAACATGCTCTAACCTGTGCAGTAAGATGCCATGATCTACAGTGTCAAAAGCAGCACTGAGGTCCAGTAGAACCAGTATGGACACTAGTCCCCTTATCTGATGCTTTATTTGGTCCAGTATTGTCGCACCAAAAAGAGAAAGAACATTTTTGAATAGTTGAGTCGGTATGGGGTCTAACATACACGTGGTTGATTTAGCTCTATTGACGACTGAAGTCAGCTCAGGGAGGTCTACAGGATCGAAACAGTGTAGAGCAGGGGTGGGTATTCCTGGTCCTCGGTGGCCGGTGTCCTGCATGTTTTAGATATTTCTCTGCTTTAACACACATATTTCTAATTAATCATCGTCATCAGCTTGTCATCAAGGTCTGCACAATTCTGTTACGACACAGTTACTTGTATCATGGTGCAATGAAGCAGGGAAACATCTAAAACCTGTAGGACATTGGCCCTCGATGACCAGGATGTCCACCCCTGGTCTAGAGTCAAGTCAGAGCCTAAGGAAGTCGCTACAGCTGAAGAAACGGCCACAGCCGCTACCGGGTGGACCTGATTGATATTTTCTCTAATTTTGATTATTTTACTATTAAAGAAGCTCATAAAGTCTTCATGACTGAGAGCTTCAGGAATGCACGGCTCAACAGAGTTGTGACTCTTTGTCAGCCTGGCTACAGTGCAAAAAAAACGTGGGTTGCTTTTGTTATCCTCTATCAGCAATGAATAATAAGCTGTTCTAGCTTTGCGAACGGCTTTTTTATATACTATTATATTATCTTTCCATTCACGATAGGAGTCTACAGACTTAAAAGAGTACTACTTCCATTTTACGCACGTATTGTTTCAACATGCGGATATCTGAATCATACCAGGGAGTTAAGCTCCTATGGTTGGAAACCCTTCTTTTCAAAGGAGCAACTGAATCTAAGGCTGAGTGAAACAAATCAGCAGTGTTACTAGCAAGGATATCAACATCTGCAGACGTAGAACCTAGGTCACTGGCCTCGACTACTTCACTATTTTCCGCTGTCGTAAGATGAGCAATGGCCTCCCTAAATTTAGCAATAGCTTCATCGGACAAACATCTGCTAAAATAATACCTCCTATTTTGAGCTTCAACATCAACAACATTAAATTCAAACGTTATTAAATAGTGGTCGGATAGGAGGGAGTTTACAGGCCACACCAACAGATTATCGGGTTCGACAACGTAGGCGAGGACGAGATCGAGGGTATGATTAAAACAGTGCGTTGGTTTGTTTACTTTTTGTGAGATACCCATCGATTCTAAAAGAGAATTCAAAGCTAATTTAAGATTATCGCTGTCAACATCCATATAAATGTTAAAGTCACCCACTATGATGAGTTTATCTGTACTGATCAATAAACCAGATAGGAAATCTGAAAATTCAGACAGAAACTCTAGATAAGCACCAGCAGGGGGCCGGTACACTACCACTAACAAAACTGGCTTCTCTGATATCCAGCTCAGGAGTTTTAGACTAAGTGTGAGGCTTTCAAACATATTATAATTGCATTTAGGTTTAGATTTTGTTTGAAGACTGGAGTTATAAATTGCTGCCACTCCTCCACCTCGGGCCGTGCTTCGAGGAATATGATGATTAATGTAGCCGGGCGGAGTCGATTCATTCAAACTAACATACTTTTCCTCCTGTAGCCACGTTTCTGTTAAACAGAAAATATCACTCCTGGTCTCGGTTATTAGATCGTTCACTAATAGAGACTTGGAGCTTAATGTCCGTATATTTAGTAGTCTGCATCAAATTTTTCGGTCTCTAATTGGTACCAAATACACATTTTTTTTAACTTTTACAAGGTTATTTTGATTAACGCCTCTATCACGTCACACCTGGTAAACTTTTGGAGGGCGGGGAATTGACACCAATTCTATTTTTCTAGGCACCTTGTTAGAATAGCCAATTACATAACTTATTCCTATAGTTTTATTGGCAGGAGATAGTCCTCGAGAAGCAGCAGAGAAGCATGTAAGACTGCAGCTCTGCATCCTGGCCTGGACCGTGGATTGTCAGGGGGAGTGTCTAATAATATTGGCCAAATTTCTAGAAATAAGAGCCGCCCCATGCCGGGTGGGATGAAGGGCGTCTCTTCTAATCAGACCGGGCTTTCCCCGAAACGTCTTCCAATTGTCAATAAAGGCCACATCATTTTCTGAACACCACTGAGACAACCAGTGGTGGAGCAATGACATGCGGCTAAACATATCAACACTGGTCAGATTGGGGAGGGGACCAGAGAAACCTACGATGCCCGACATGGTTTTGGCGTAGTTACACACCGACACAATCTTAATTTTAGTGACTTCCGACTGGCGTAGACGGGTGTCATTAGTGCAGACATGTATGATAACTTTACCAAATTTACGATTACTCTTTGCCAGTAGCTTCAAATTTGCTTCAATGTTGCCCGCTCTGGCCCCCGGGATGCACCCAACTATGGTCGCTGGAGTGGGCCTCACATGCCTCACAATAGAGTCACCAATTACCAAGGTCAGTTTCTCAGCGGGTGTGTCGCTGAGTGGGGAAAAACGGTTAGAGACGGGAAGCGAGTGATGCTGTTCCATGTGCCTTTTAGGATTACGCTTCCTCCAAACCGTCACCCAGCCACCCTGACTGGCCAGCTGCTCGGGAACTGCTGGGGAGTGGCTAATTGCAGCTACTTTAGGTCGGTACGCCGCTAATTTAGCTTGGCTAACTGAAAAATCTACCGGACTATGGTCTAGTTCAGGGGTTCCCAACCTTTTTTGTGCCAAGGACCAGCAGAAGTATAAACAAAAAGCTCAGGGACCGGTTGACAATTTATGTCAATTTTAATAAACATTTTAGAAAAAAACAATGCATTTTAAAATGCAGGCTATCATCAGCGACGTTAGCTGATGTTGTTGCCTTTAAAACTTGCTTCTGCAAATCTAAGTCACGTTTTTTCCTTCCACTGGTTTGTCTTTGAGAGAATGATGTTTTGTATTTAAGTGTCTTTGAAGCTTGGATGGCTTCATTGCTTCATTGGCGAGCGTTTCTCCACATAAAATACATAGTGGGTTTGGCGCCTCCAAATCGCCCGTTGCAACAAATCCGTATTTTATATACATAATGTCGTACTTGCGATTAAAGCTTTTGCTTTTCTTTTTGGTAGGATTTTACACTTGTTCATCACTATTTCTTTTACTCGAACAACTAGTAAAGAAACGGCTCATGGAGGTTTGCTGAGGTCCGCTCATCTCTGCAGCAGACTGAACCTAACCTGCAGCACCTGTGCATTGCGTTGTTCAGTCCGGTCAGGTACCAGAACTTATTGTCCGCCAAGCCATGACAGGGCTGCCACTCAAAGAAACACATTTCGACAAGTTTTGGATGAAATTATATGACAAAAAAATGCAAAAATTGTTTTCTTAAATTTAGTATGAGGTTGCTTTAATTATGTGGCAAATGATAATAAACACGAGAAAGATGGGTACTTCAATGAAAAATAGATATTTTATTCAACTTTGCTGCTGTCATTCATGCAGGGAGACACCTAAAACATGCTGGATAGGTCTTTCCAGGACCGGAGTTGGAGACCCCTGTATTATGCTCTTATTTATTCATGTCATAATATACAGGTGGAGGTCGGAAAATTTGAATATATTGCAAAACTTCATTCGTAGTAAATTCAACTTAAGGTGAAACAAATATTATTTCCCACTACATGCAAAGTGAGATATTTCAAGCCTTTGTTATAATTTTGGTGATTATGGCTCACAGTTTATGAAACCCCAAATAAAAAATCTCAAAAAATTTGAATATATTATGAAATCATTAAACAATTCAATCATCAAAATTATAACAAATAAAGGATTAACACATATTGCTTTGCCTGTAATGAGACTATGTACTGTAATGTACATGTATTACGTGGTCTGATAACCATATCCCGACGAATATTTAATTCTCTGCGCATTAATTCCGCACCTTCATCAATTGTGTCTTCATCAAAAGGACATGCCATGTTCGTGACAATGGACTTCTAAAATACTGACTCTGTTTTTAATGACAGACGGCAGAACTTCGCCAAAACTCGCCTGCTGACTGAATGAATGAGGAAATCAAATGTGCGTGCGGCTCTGAAAGAGGCGGAGACGCAGAGAAACTCGAGGTTCATTGATATAAACCTGGTCCAGGTTAGGTTCAGAGAGTCTGTTACTGCAGTAACTGACCGAGAGCTTAACTTACCTCTCTTTGTGAAACAGGCTAGAGTTACCTCTCTTTCTCTGGTTTGAGTTACCTCCCTTTGTGAAACGGAAAACTCAGTTTCCCTCATTTCAGGGTTAACAGACTCAGAGTTTTCACTAAACCTGCTTTGTGAAACGGACCCCTGCTCATCATTGATCAGCATCTGCAGTATTGATCAGTGAGCGCAGTCGTCTGGTGCGGGGAGACGCAAAAAAAAAAAGCTGCGCTGACACGCGGCTCTGGGCAGAGAGTGTATGAGGTGAAGTGAAGTGAGATGCCTCACTCCATTGGGAAAAAACCGTCTGGTGACAATTGCCGACAATTTTGATTATCGCTTTTTGTCGACAACGTCGTTGCAGCCCTAATTATGATCGGAACACAAGCCATTCCACGGCCCGGTAGTAACGGCTCTACGGACCGGTACCGGTCCGAGGACCGGGGGTTGGGAATCACGGGTCTAGTTGGCGGAACCGGACCTCTAACTCACTGAGTCTCGCCTCTAATCCTATGAATAAACTACACTTCAGACACTTACGATCTTCGCTAAAGGAGGCAGAGGAATAGCTAAACATTTCACACACTGAGCAGTAAGAGGGAGAAATGGTGGGAGAAGAGGAGGGCATGCTAAGAGGCTAACAAACAGACAGAAAATGTACCGGGGATTGGTGACAATGAAAGTTACAGAATAGAAAATGTGCAAGTGTTAAATTAAAGACAAAAGTTTACCAGATATAGTATTATTTTATCAGAAACCAATCAAAGTTTAGATAAAAAAAGTTTGGAGCTAATCAGAACCCACAACACCGTGCAAGCGGCAACAGACTGCAAACAGGAAATGATGCAATACGTTACCCCAAAAGAGATCAAGGGGTTCTTGCAGCCTTGCAGACCCACTTGGTCAATCATATGATGCCATGTGATACACTTTGCTAGTAACGGGTTGGACCCCCTTTTGCCTTCAGAACTGTGTTAATCCTTGTGGCATAGATTCAAAAAGGCACGGGAAACATTCCACAGAGAGTTTGGTCTATATTGACATAATAGCATCACTGCAGATTTGTTGGCTGCACACCATGATACGAATCTCCCGTTCCACCACATCCCAAAGGTGCTCTATTGGATTGAGATCTGGTGACTGTGGAGACCATTTGAGTACAGTGAACCATTGTCATGTTCAAGAAACCAGTCTGAGATGATTCGCTCTTTACGACATGGCGCGTTATCCTGCTGGAAGTAGCCATTAGAAGATTGGTACACTGTGGTAATAAAGGGATGGACATGGTCAGCAACAATACTCAAGTAGGCTGTGGTGTTGACACGATGCTCAGTTGGTACTAATGGGCCCACCATTACACCACCGCCACTAGCCTGAACCATTGATACAAGGCAGGATGGATCCATGCTTTCATGTTTTTTATGCCAAATTCTGACCCTACCATCCGAATGTCGCAGCAGAAATCGAGACTTATCAGAACGTTTTTCTTTTTTTCTTTTTTTGTCCAATTTTGGTGAGCCTGTGCGAAATTTAGCCTAAGTTTCCTGTTCTTAGCTGACAGGGGTGGCACCCGGTGTGGTCTTGGTTGCTGTAGCCCATCCGCCTCAATGTTTGATGTGTTGTGCGTCCAGAGATGCTCTTCTGCATACCTTGGTTGTAATGAGTGGTTATTTGAGTTTACGGTTGCCTTTCTATCAGCTCCAACCAGTCTGGCCTTTCTCCTCTGACCTCTGGCATCAACAAGGCATTTGTGCCCACAGAACTGCTGCTCACTGGATATTTTCTCTTTTTCGGACCATTCTCTGTAAACATAGAGAGGGTTGTGCATGAACATCCCAGTAGATCAGCAGTTTCTGAAATACTCAGATCAGCCCGTCTGGCACCAACAACCACATTCAAAGTCACTTAAATAACCTTTCTTCCCCATTCTGATGCTCGGTTTGAACTGCAGTAGATCGTCTTGACCATTTCTACATGCCTAAATGCATTGAGTTGCTGTCATTTGATTGACTGATTAGAAATATGCGTTAACGAGCAGTTGGACAGGTATACCTAATAAAGTGGTCAGTGAGTGTATATAACATGATGTAAATATTAACGCACCAAAAACATGACAATGATTTTTTTTTATCTGAAGTTTATGAACATCATTTAATATTTTGGTAATAAAAATAGATCATACAAACTTGAACTATAACATCATCATGAACATAATTATCATTATTGCTATGATCATCATCATTATCATTGCTGAAATGTCATTATTCCTAGAGCTAAAACTTTTCTGCTGTAAAAACATTGTGATTATCGAAGCTTCCCATGCAGTTGCATCAAGGATGATTTCTATAGTTAAGTAATTGGACCAACAAGGCAGTTTTGTTGTGGTGATTGCCTCCAGGAGAAAGCAGTGGCTGGGAGTTGCAGACAGGTTACTTCTAATGTGATTAGCTGCTCATTTCAAATTAAACACAAGCCAATAATGGAACTGGGGACTAAATATCTCATTGTCCTTATTTTCTCTAAAGATATCTTTACTTCTCTGTGTCTTTCATTACTCTGACAGCTTTTGTTCAGCTATTCATTTCCAACACTTTCCTTTTTAATAGACAGTGGAGGATTGGAGTGTGTGGGTGCATAGGCTATGTGTGTGTGTTTTGGGGTTGCAGGGTGGGTGAAAAGAGGGAGCTCTCAAATCCCAGTGGCTCTGGGGAGCTGTCAGAACTGATAGTGCTCTATCACTTGCAAACGGAGGTGCAAAATTGGGCAGAGCTGAGCACTGTGCAAAGCAGAAGATGATGGTCCCTCTGTCTACTGGAGCCTGACTGAAAAAGATGGAGTGACGTGGAAAGTCTTAAACCAGATACCTCACAACTTGAAATGAACAGTCCACAGCACTCCAAAATGTATTACAAGGAATTTAAACTGCAGTAAGTACCAACAGAGCACACCAAAACCCATGAATTTTCTGATGTGCTTTATCCATTAATGGAATGACTGACTCCTGATAATCATGTTTTTATTCTCTCAAAATTCTTATTTAACAGTCATACAAACTTTGATCCTTTTTTCATAGATTTTACACACAGCGTCACTCAAAAATCTTTGACAGAGGTAGAGCAATGGTGCACGGTATTTTTTATTTATGTGTGATGGAGCAACATATAACATAAATGAAAAATATAAAAATGAGTGCATGTTTCTCTAAGCTTGTTGATTGTCCAAAATGCCTTTACACTACAATTTACATTCAGCTATAGGCCTGCATTCATAGTGAATGCATGCCAATCTGAGTTTAAATTCTATTCAATTACAACAATTACTGAGAAAGCAAGCAACTCAATACAAGTCCAGTTAGATACATCATTTAATCCAAAAATAACACAATTAAATCCAGATATTCAATGCATAACCCAATTCTATTCAGTTCACCTCATTGTAATTTAATTCATATGTCAAGTTATCAAAAGAACCTGAGATAAGGAAAACCAATGGCATCAGATCTTAACTTCAAGTCAGCTCCTCATCCTGTGCTGGGTGGTGGGTGACAGAGGAAAACAAAACTTTATATTGAATGTAAAGAAGACTTCTTTTCTTCACTTTTTTCAAAAGTGACCAGTTTTCTGAGCTGCTAATGAAACGTGTTTTGGTTAAAAATGGGACTATCCACTTCCAAGGCACAGCAAATGAAGTGAAGCTGGTTAGAGCAAACAATGGACATGCTGGATAATTCTATTCTAATGTGGGGCTGTGATGCCACAGTACCCTTTAAATCTGAACTGTTCACTAAATGACAGATTTTCACATCCAGCTATCCTTACACAAAGTTATAGTAAGTTATATGGTTGTCATCTCAAGTACCTACATAAAGACTCTCAATCACATAACATTCTATTTTTCCATAACTAATAAGAAGAAACCCTAAGCTGAACCAGGTACAGGAAAAGAAGCCCTCTACGTTGACCAGCTGGGGGACTGGAGTACATGCCAAGAAGGAAAAGAATTGAAAGAAAAGGGAAAATATAACCAAACTATAACCAAAAAGTCAACCAAAAGTCATTGACAGCATAAATACATACATAAATACATGAGTAAAGACATGTGACCATTGCTAGTAACTCAGCAGTCTAAAGCCTGATTTATGCTTCTCTATCAACTTGATGCAAATAATTACTAATTTCAAGAGTGAAGTATCAGAAATGACACACTACAGTGGACCAATAACAACCCTTGCTGTCTGTATGGCATCGACACATAGAATATTTTGGAAGTCCACTTGAGGCCACAGAAAGGCTCTGCATTGCAACACCGGTGATTCGGTGCAGAAGCATAAATCAAGGTTAAACCTACCATAAGTAAGCCATCTTCAGGTTTCACGATTTTCAGATGTGGCATGGGTGTTCACATTACACAACTCATTGTTTTGCAATCAAGGGGTCTCAAAGTCATTGTGTTTGCTTACATGAGACATTGCAGATGGAGGGTAAAAAACTACCGTACATGAAAAGCTGAAATTCTATCTAAAAGTTCCCTTTTTAGGCCCAATTTTTCAGTCACAGAGCTCTACAGTTCAGTAGCAAATCAGCAGGTGGTCAACAGCCAAGTGTTGGTATTTGATCATTATATGTGAACAACTCACATAAAAGTCTAGTTTTCTGATATGATTCTGTTCAGCTGCTGCACCAAAGTTTTGTCCAGATCCAACTCATTTCAACTGGATTGTCCGTATTTGTTAGATCTCCAATTGACTGTTGCACTTTACAGACTACAGCCTGAAACAAATGCTTGCAAAATTATCACTTTATTATTATGGTTTTTTTTATTATTTTTATGGGCAACTTTGCTCTGAAAGATCCATGCTTCCTTTGTTTTAATTGCATACTGTACTACTAGTACGTACTGATTTTGCCAAAATGTAGTACAGTATGTAGAATGCTGTATGTGAACAGAAGCAAAATCTGCAGTATGTGAAAAATACCCGGATGTCATACTGATTTGGAAAAAATCCGCAGCATGCATCAGACCAATCTACCTCGCCTACTATATCCCAGAATGCAATGCGCCCTTGACCGGACAGCGCATTTTCTTTTTTTTTTTTTACAAGCTTTATTGAGAAGACACAAGTGCAATACAAAACAGCGGCGATCAGACAGCACAATTTTGTGATGGCTGATGACTAGTTGCACCGTGGAGAGGGTGAAGGAGGAATATAAATGTAAGTAACGTTAATATATAACTTTTTTAATTCAATTTAGTGTAAGGATAATGATTAAAAATTGTGACAAAGCTACGTTGCCTATTTGTAATGAATGTAGAACTTGGCATATTTGTCCTAATAACGTTAATACAAAGCGATAACGTAACGTTAAGTCAGCCAAAGTAACGTTACCGTTAATGATAGAGAGCTGTCAAGAAGAAAACAACATATAACTTAAAATCTATTTTTTGTTATTAGGGACAGAGCAGGGCACTGAGGCGCTGATAATCTGGTGATCCGCCAACGAAGACTCTTCAGTGGGCGGCGAAATGCTGCCCAAAAAGGATTTGAGTAAGTTAGGTTTTTAATAGTATGTTAGGTTTTTGTTAGTTATCTTAGCGTGCTTGCTAGGTAAATAAAAGTGATTTAAAGCGACACTACGTAACTTTTCCACCTTAATATCATATTTCCAGAGTCATTGTGATGGTACATCAACTTCCAACAGGTTTAATGACACCTCTGTCATGATCTGGGGGGGTCTGTATCACCTTCACTGGCACTATGTAACTTTGAGGAGCATGGTAGGAACCCTGCCACACTAAAAAACTACAAATTTTACGGCTTTGACTGCTTTACGGCACATACGTCACTTCCCCCTCCTTCCCGATTCGCAGTCGAGACGAAAATGGGCGGGGCTTGGAGCGCAGAGCTCCGCAGAAGCTGGTAACCCGTTGCTGCGTTGTGGCTGCAGCAGCAGCTCCACACATAACAGACGTGGGGAAAAGATCCTAATGGTTTAACTTTTCAACGGTTTCCTGCTCGGAGGCAGAACCACGCAGGCCAAGTATCTGATATAACGGAGTAAAAGAGTGAAAGAGTCGTCGGCTCGCTTTGGATCGCGGCTGTAACGACCAAACACACAGTAAAGCCTGAATTATGGTTCTGCGTTAAATCGACGCACACCTACGGCGTAGGGTACGTGGCGACGCGCAACGTACGGTGCGTGTCGCCGCCTACGCCGTAGGCTCTGCGTCGATTTAACGCAGAACCATAAACAGCCTTAAACCACAAACACTCACACAGACGGGCGTCGGATCAAAACACGGGTTTTATTCCCCACTTCTCCAGCTAAACGCAGTTGCTGGCCAGCTCTCTGCGGTGCAATTAACCCCAATCTTCAGATAAAACTAGTTTGTTGAGGAAAAAATATTAACTCTTATTTGTAGCTGCAGAGGAAAAAAATAATCTCACGAGGAGCCTCTTCAGCATAATACAGCGGTCAAAAAAAAAAAGAAAAGAGAAGTAGCCTAAGAGGGATACAAAACATGTACTGTATGTTGTATTATACAAATGTATTGAAACATATGGCTCTTCAGTAGAGATTTCATATGGATCCAGACCGTTAATAATCATTATTTTCTCCATATACTGCTCCCTGGCTTCCTTGTTTAAGGTATCCCGGTAAATTCCAGTTCCTTTCCAGCAGTTTAACATCTTTTTTTTTGCGTTCCGTCTGTTCACTTGGTGAAACAGAAAAGCATCCAGTCTCCTCTCATCAAAACAAATGCAGCGAGGGGACAGGAGTTTTCCGGCAGTACGCGCTGGTGCTCATGGGAAACGTAGTGTTCTTTCTGGTAAAACAATACCGCTTTTGTCCAAAAGATGCCGCCAAACTCAGAAAAGCTGAAAGTTACGTTGTGCTGCTTTAAGTGTTATGACAACGTTATATATCGGGAGTTCGTTGTATTTTCATGAAATAACTACTTTTCATTGCTGTGTTTTGACGGAGAATTTGTCCGGGAGCTGAATTTGATGGAGATGGAGAGAGAGCGTATGGACAGGGAGGAGAAGATGGAGAGGGAGCAGCTCGACAGCGAGGAGAAGAACTTTGTTAATAATACAATAAAATGAAATTCAATAAACTGATATGTTCATTTTAATACATTTATTAAAATTGTGACGGCTCTGATGTACAGACAGAGCAGCAGCGCTGCTTCTGGGGCTCTGATATCAATAATCTAATAATCTATAATATATATATGTATATATATATTATATTATATAGATTATAGATAAATGTATACATATATATATACATATATATATATATATATATATACATTTATCTTCCTAAATGATTTATTTCAGCCATCGGTAATTCTCCACAGAGCTGCAGGTCAGTTCATTGGATCACTTTCTCCCCGGGACGACGGCGCAGGTTGACCCGGCGATCATGTCTGTACTCCGGCCGTGAGCTGCTGCTGCTCCCGAGCCGGCGGGTCTTCTCATCCCCGAAAACATCCCAGCAAATTTCTTAACAGGCGTTATTTGGATAAAATGAGCCCAGGTTGGGGATCTTAACGGTTACTTTTACGCCTGAAAAAATATTAAAACTTAATAAAGTGGCATATTAACAGCACTACAGCGGAAATTAAAACAGCTTTTAGCTTGCTTTTAGCTCTCAGCTTCCGCTGTTGTTTTGGTGCGAAATGCATTCTGGGATACTTGGCTGCATACTGCTGTGTGAACGGTCTGCTGGAGCGGCGTACTGAATTGTTCATTTAGTATGCAGTATACAGTACATACTGATGCAGTATGTAGCATGTATGCAATTTCGAAAAACGGCCCATCTGTCCACCTACAAATGCTTTCCTCTCCATTTAAGTGACAAACTCCTCCTCCCCTGCTCGTTATCACTTCTCCACAGGTGGTCATTTCCCGGCTGACGGTAAAGGAACGGAGCCAGTAATGGACAAACGCACCATAGGGTAACGGTAACCAAGTTACATTATTTAAAGAGTAATGATTAGAGTATTAGTTACTGACAAAAGTTACGGCGCAACACAACGCTGCCAACATGTGGTAGAGCCACTGACGACAGTAGTTTTCAAAAACCCAAATATTAGGAGCCAAGTGAGGATTCCCTATTTAAGCTGCAGTCCACGGGAGCACAAGGCATCAGGTGAGGCTACCATGAGGAAGGGAACCCCCAAATGAGGAATCTGTAAAGCAATGAAAGGTGGCATGATGGGGCATATAGGCTACTTTTCATTACAAAAGATTTTCATTCTCACCTGCAACTATCTTTGTAAATCTGACAATCCCGATTATCTGCACACTATTATCCATTCCTTTATCCTTGAACTTTGTCTTTTCTTCTCATTTGTGTTTTCAACAAATCCTTGCACACTCTGCTTGTACTGACAGTTTCCTCCCTCTGATCATTTTCAAACAAACAGCTCTTGTTTTGCACATAGCAATCCTTCATTTCCCACATGTATTATGTTGACATGATGTGTGGGGGCCCACAGGTGGGAAGGCAATATAAAGGCATGGTTGACAAGACCCAGGTGCAAACAATCAGGATTGAGGCTGACGAAGGAAGTCAATCTGGAATTTAAGAAACCAAGAAATGGACTTTCAAAATAAAACAGGCACTAGAGTCCAAAGCAGGTAATCCAGGGAAAGACAAGATAACACAAAAACATGAAACAAAAACCCCAAACAATGAGATTCAGTGCTGTCTTTGGACACACTGTCATTTTAATTGCAATTTAATTGCCATGTAAAAAAATATATTTTGCAGTTGTTGTACAGTGAAGAGAACAATAACATTTAGTAAACTGGCCATCGGCTGTGAATCTTGGAATCATGTTTTCCATGCATGCCGATGTGCGAAAGTGTTTTGCCTCTGTTTCAGAAGGAGTGGCAGACCCCATTTCTGACATGACATTGAATTGTGGGAAAGAGAGAGGAGATACAAGATGTAAAGCTCACAAATAACTAGAGGAATGGTTGTGTTCATGTAAACTGCATGGAGAAAGTAAACTGCAAAAAGATCCAGTGTTAGGCATATTTTTGTGACAATATTCTTCATAAAGACATCTGGATAGACAGCAGTATCAGTTAAAATGTGAATACTTTGAACTTCAGATTTTGTAGGAGGCTGACATTTGCTATTCTATGATAAAATTTGTCTTGATATTAAAAATTCATATTTTTTTCATATATAGAGCACTTCATGAATAAAGAATATTAATAAATGTGTGGTGCTTTTACAATCTGCAAGGAGCTACAGCTAGCACAAAGGTAGTGGGAAACAAGATGAAAGTTGTTCAAATGGTTTTATTTTCTCACTAGGTGATAGTGACAGTTACATGCAAGAACATTTTCTTCAAAGCTTTTCCACTCACTAGTTGGGGGTCGCAAATTCAAACGGTTGGGGCATTTGCTTTTTCTTTCCTGTCTTCAGTTTTTCGAAGGCAAAAGAGCTGCTGGAAGATTTAACAAGCCCAGGTGTGACTGTGCATGTCCTCCCTGCAATAAAGCTCCAGGTCTGTTTTATGAAGACAGGCAGTGATATGGCAACGTAAAATGAACACTTCATTTCATATCTGTTTTACAAATAAAAAATACACATATTAATATTATTACAAACTTCTCTCCCTTTCCTTTATCACACCCTCATGCTGTAAGAACAATTGATTTTCTAGTTTCTCTTTTGTATCAACTATGACCCGCGAGTACCAGCAGCAAGTGCTACAGAAAGTCACATTCATTTCAAAAACAGAGTTGCACTAGAGAACATTAACTAAGCTTGTCTGCAAGCTTCTTCCTATGTGTACGCTGAGGCTCGGGAGGTGACAATAGAGGTGCCGTGAAGAGATCTGAAGTGGTCACGCACAGGAAACCAAGATGCTTTCCAGGTTTGAACCAAACAGCGTTGAAGAAAACAGCCCTCTCGTATATAAACAAATTACGATCGTCGTGTCAGCTTTACCTACATTGCACCTTGCATGAGAAAATAATCTCACAAAGCACTTCAAAGAGTCTCTCAACCAAAACTGCTCAGGAACACCTTGTCCTGTTTAAGCATAAACACGTTACAAACTTCCTGTCAAGTGAGCTACATTTTTACCACATCTTGAGCAGAAAACACTGATACAAAACAGCTTGATGGAGTTAAATGAAACAAAATGAGAAATACATCAGCTTTCATTACAGCAAGAAAAAGTGTGTCTGTTTTTTTTTTCTGGCATGCCACATAAAAAAAATAAAAACATTTGAAAGTTGCCACACAGGGAAGGAATTGCAATAGCAACCACATAGTTCTCCTCACAGATGTGAAATTGCAAACAGCTTCAGAGGAGGGTTAGGGATGTTGTAAAGATACCAAAGTTCAAGAGTAACACTTTTCCATCTGGGCCTGTGTGGCTGCCCTGGTTTCTGCCTTCAGTCCATACTGGCCTCGCCGCCTCTCAACAACATATGGTTGTCGGTGCAAAGTCTTAAGAGTCATTTACTTACCAAACACTGTGATGATTGTGCAAAGGATGCTTGTCTTGCAGTCACAAGACATGTGTTTAACAAAATCTTATACAGTATTATTTGTAATAACCTTTAACTTCACATTGAAAAAGCCTGAACATAACCTGCTGTTGCACTGTTATATCTATGGTTTAGAAATGTTAAAATACTCCATTATACTGTCTTATTGCAAAAGGTGTCTCCAGTCTGGATTTTCGCAGGTGGTGGTTTCACCTTCAGGCCTTTTGCCCATACATTCCTTTGTGTTGGTTTTGTTTTGCCTCTGTCAGACACCAAAGAGATTCAACCCTGCATAGTGATGTTGTCATCTTTGCAACATTACTCCTTCTCATCAAGCCTTTCTTCTTCCACTCTCTTCTGCTTGACACTTCATGCCCTTGTGCACACTCCACTCTATTCCCTGCCACCCTTCTCTGCCCCCCCTTCACCACCCCTGCCAGCCCCCCACCCCTTCCCTGATCTCATCCTCCACCTCCGTGTCCTCTAACCACTTGACACCTTTTCAGATTCATCCCCATCAGTTGGCAGACAGCATGCATTTCACCCACAGGGCACAATGCAGCGATCCTCATGAATCAATGGCAGATAAATCAATGCTATCTCTTTTTTCCATGCCTCTGTTGCCATCGATTTTTTCTTTTCCTCTGTTGCTTTACTGTTTGTGGAATCTTGAACTTTGCTCAATTAAACTGAGTTCACTTTCAGGAACAAATTGTAACAGCGTAAGGCTTTCAGCTCTGAGACAGGCACTAATGTTCGCGCTGGATGGTGCCTGCAAGAGCGTTATTTATGAGATGCTCCATTCTGAGAGATGCAGCAGTGATTTTTGCAGAGGCTTAACCTGAATTTATTGGTATTGTGAGCCCTCTTTCCGATGAGGCATGCAAAAGGCTTTGCTTAATTGTAATGTCTTTAATTTTGAGCCAGAGCCAATACCAAAAAGAAAGACAAAGCAAATATTCTTTGATTATATTTAGAAAGAAAGACGAAGCCACAATTAGCATTTAAATAGCCCTTGCTTTTGTGTTTTTAGTGAAACGCTCATAGATTTCTTGGTGGGGACATATCTAAATATAATATTCATATCTGATCTTCAGGCTCCAGATCCTGTCAGAGGGAATGATTTCTGGGAAATGCACAGACCCAGACATATTATTTTGAAAACTACATTTAATATAGCCCACAGAAAATTATCCACTGTGATATTTCACTAGTCTCCCCTATAAATAATTCATTGTTTTTGTGTGCCCTCTTTCTGCCTTGGGGATTGGAACAGCTGAGTGTTTTCACATTGTATTTGTGTTCAATCTTCTGCATATCGGGCGTGCTCTAATCAAACCACCATAAACATGCCTTGAATGTTTGTTGAGTCATGTGCTTATCAACTAATCAAACGTCTTATTTGCCAGCCTGCTTGCCTCATTGGAGCACACCACAGCTCAGGTTGAGTATTTTTCAATTAGTTGTTCATCGGTTCGATTGACTATGCTGCCGCACAGTGCAGGTGATATGAATGATATGAGTGAACTCTGCATCAGTATGGATGGAGGGGAAACTGATGCTAATACATTTAAGGGATCGACTAAGTCAGGCACTCCGTTATTCTGGTAATTTAGCCACTCTACGGGCATATGTTCCCTGCTTGTATTATTTTTCACAGAGTTGTAAGGTCTCATAAAAGACTTTATGTGAGCATACAGTATGTGCCTGTTTTTCTGAAAAAGAACTAGCATGAAAGTGCAAGTCATAGAGAAATTTTCAAAGGCAGAAGCCAGGACAGCGACATGGAGCTGCCAGGGATTGGTGAGCAATCAGATAGGGCAGAATTGATGACCTGGCTCAGGATGGATTTCCTGGAGCGGGCTGCCAGACCGAGGTAATACTTTCAGGCTCTTATCAGCACTGGCATAAGCTGAGTGCTGCATCACCCACTTCCCAGCGTCAGCTTATTATGAGAGTCCATGATGTGTGATTGCTTGTACTGCCTTTGTGTGTCCCAGGGTCTGTGTGCACTGGACACAGTCACCAAGAAGGGGAAAAATACTGAGGGCCTCAGTCAAAGAAAACTACCCACATCCTTTCTGTTGTTATGGCATTTTGCAAAAAATATGTGTTTTGGAAAGTTTCCTGTGAGTCATGTAAGCTGATAGAGTCAGTGAAGGAATTCTGCAATGATAGACAACCACTAAGCTAACATGTTTTTTTAATGACACTTTTAAAATGTATCTAAGTAGTTTGAAGGCTGTCAGTAAATGAAGTCCAATGCTTATGTGTGCACATAAATATACAGTCTTAGTGTTTTTGTAGGAGTGTATCTTTGTATCTTATCCTTCTTTATAGAAAAACTGAAGCATCTTACGTTACAAGTTTTGCCTTTGTCCTTGATGATCACTCAATAGACTTTTCATATTCTAACCTTAATACAGAGCTTATTATGGAAAAGTTATCCTTAAGGTCTTTCAAATAATGAATAGCATTTTCCTCAGTTCATTAAACAGTAGATTCATTTAGCACACATATCATGCTCAATTTCATTCAGCTTGGATAATAATACTTTATTTCACCCTCCAGAGCGGCTACAAAGCAATATTTCTACAGCTGAAAGTTAATCAGTGTCTGGCTCAAAGTATTGCTGGGAGGCATTTTCCCAGTCGCCTGCAGGTTTCAAGACTGATTTATGGTTCCGCGTTACACCAACGCAGAGGCTACGGCGTAACCTACGGCGTAGGCTCTGCGTCGATTTAACGCGGAACCATAATTCAGGCTTTAGCCCTGTGCGTCCCGTCACAGGATGGTGCCTTTAACCTTTTTAGCATCCTTCAAGCGGGATGCTGAAAAAAAGGGGCTTAAAACGCTGGTGATGGTTGAAAGAGTGCAGGGGCGTCAATTGGGTATGCCAAGGTATGGCAGCTGCCACACCTTGGCTTCAAGGGAAAATGTAAATGTTTGTTTTTTAAATACATTTATGGAATTACTCTGTGTCTATTTGTATTGATTATTCTATTACTTAATACATATAGAATAACTACAAATGCAACTCAGAACAACATGATCGATTTCACTAGTTATTATACACTGCAAAAACTCAAAATCTTAACAAGAATATTTGTCTTATTTCTAGTTAAAATGTCAAATTTTTAATAAAAAAAAAAATCATTACATTTCAGACAAGACTCCAAAACAACCATTTTCACCTGTTTCAAGTAGATTTTCACTTAAAATAAGTGGAAAAATCTGCCAGTGGAACAAGATTTTCTAATAGATAAATCTTGTCACACTGGCAGATTTTTCTACTTATTTCAAGTGAAAATTTACTTGAAACCGGTGAAAATGGTCAAATAACAAGTTATTTTTCTGGTAATGACTCTTGTTTTTAGTGTAATAAGATTTTTTGACTAAAAATGAGACATTTTAACTAGAAATAAGACAAATATTCCTGGTAAGATTTTGAGTTTTTGCAGTGAGCGAGACTGCATTTGAAAAAGTTCCAATTTTCTTGACCACACAGATAAGCTCCATAGACTTCTGTGATGAGTATTTGCTGGACGTGTTGATTGATACTCTAGTTCAGTTCTGTGACTCGTAACCTTGCCATACCTTAGCTTCCACTGAATTGACGCCACTGAAAGAGTGATTAAAGATCTCAATCTGCATCCTGTCGCAGCAATTTATATCAAACATCTTTTCTTCTTCTGCGAATAAACAACGTGGTTTCAGACGCTTAGACGCCGAGCGTCTCTATGGTAACAGCCCCTCAATTACCGACGATTGGCCAACCCGTGGGAATGTTTGTATTCCCGCAGCGCAGCCATTGGTCGGTGGGCGGTCTGACGGGGCCGACAGGCTGCAGCGTTCCGGGTTATTGTCAGTCGCGGCAGCTCGGCACAAGGGCAGGATCGCGTCCCGGAGCTGCCCCAAGCAGATAGCGCTCTATTCATACGCTATTATTTCTTTTTTTGTGTGGTTTTATACCAAAGAGAGACTCTCTGAGCTTTTTGCTATCGGGGTACACCAGTCAACCTCGCCTGGAAATTTAAGTCTGAAACGGGAGAGCAACACATCTCGGAGAAGCTGCCGACACCGTGCACGGAGAAAGTGACAGACGGAGCAAGAGCCTGTTCACAGGGATTTTACGTCGCATCGCATTCAGTTTAGGATATTCCAGGCAGCTACTTTGAATTCTTTCAGGGTACCTTCACACATTATTGCCTAAATGTGTTAGGCTTTCTATATATTAACAATTGCATGGTACATTTCACACGGGGTCGTCTGGAGTGAGCAGGCGGACCCGTGCGTAACAGCGGGGGATTTTGGAATACTGCGTAACGCTCAGACGCTGAGTGTTTGAATCTGAGTTTTTGTATGTATTCATCTCTTGGAGATATATCTACAAGCGAAACGATCAACCGGGACCACTTACTTTGTTTCGGAGGCTAAAACGCTGAAAACCCGGAGCGCACTTGTGCGCAATCTTTCTGAGGACGTCTCTGAAATCGCCGACCTGCGCTCTCGCCCGCAACACAAACATTTATCTGGCAGTCGAAACAGCAAAAGCTTATTAACTTAGAATTAGATTGTTGGATCTAATTTGCAGGGTAACCTGTATATTTTTGTACGAGGATAAAGTTGATCAACATCGACCGAGCAGCAGCAGCTGGATTTTTGGGGGAAACAGAATGAATTCCTTTTAATTTGGCCGACAGAAGACTGAGGCAGATTGCTCAGTGAATGCTACAATCTGCATGGAGTTCTAGTCTGCACCAAGGAACAATTTATGGTAAATATATGTATATATTGTTTCTTTCTTCGCGTCTTGCTGATTTTGAATGTTTTGGGTCTGTTTTTGTTACCGTGAATATAGTTTCTGTGAATGCCTCGCTGAAACCTTTGGGATGGCAACTAAAGGGACGCAAGTAAAATGATAAATGTTTGCAAATACTACATTTTCCATGGATGCTGAGCCAGACATACAAGGATGCCTCAGATGTAAAGTCTTTGTTTCCATGCGTGACCCCCAACAAATGAAGTGCTGTAAAAAAAAAAAACGACTTGTTAGAGAGCTTCTGCCGAAATGGCTTTAGGAACTGCTTTGATGTGTAGTATTGGACTTTTCAAGTATGGGTAGCAATTAAGAGTGTTGTGGAGGGCAAATGCACCGCAGGCAGCACAGGGGTGTGCGGGCCCGGAGGGGCTGCGGCTCAGAGCAAGAGGTGCGACTGTCTCATTGGTGCGCCCTCGGGCGTCACTGAGTGTGGGGAGGGTGACTGTACTGTCTACTGGAATTAGTGCTTTTTCTCCCCTCTCTCTACCCCCGGAGTGTTAATGATGTACAATCTATTTTATAGTGTGTCTGTATAGTGTGACAGGCTTTTATCGAGGAACTCGTAAAAATCACGGAGATGTGTGCGTAAAACTGTAAAACTTTTCACTTTATGCTCGGCGACATGATGCTCTGTGCTGAGGTCTGCAGACAATTTGTCATTGTCCTGGGAATTCATGCTCCCCCCACACCTCAATCCCCCCCTGAAACCTTTAATGGAGCCAGCAGGGTTTGGTGATCATGAACATATCTGATATTCATCTTTAATATGAATGCGAGCTGGTTTAAAGTTTAGCCCGTTTCGACTCCTCTGAACTTTGAGCCTCTCGGGTTGCTGAGGTCGTTTTGTAATATTTAGCTCCATTGCTCACATTGCGTGGAGAGGAGCTTCACAGTATGCTGGCAGTGCTAGGGGAAACGGTGCATGCAGTATGTTTTATCATTAGAATACAATGGTCTTCAAAAAAAAACGATCTTCCTCGCAGGATTCAGTAATTCTCTGTCTAGCAACCCTGCAGATAGGCAGCTTGCTGAATGTAATATGGGCCCCAACAGCAGGGCATGCGCCCCCACAGTCAGGGCACCTGCCATAGAGCCTTCCTGGCTGTATTGAATAAAACATCCAGTGATGTATGAGGCAAGAGCTACACCCGAGGGGGCAGAACTGCCTCATTTACTTCTTCCACTCTGCGCCTATGACCTGCTGAGCAAATTGTGCTCATATTAGCTCTGTGGCTGCTCCTCACCTAAACAAATAGTCTTCCCAGCATAATGCTTGCCTTAACTCAACATGATGGTTGGACAAGGCAAGGGAGAAAGAAATGGCAGAAAAAAAGCTTTAATATCTAGGTCACTGAATCACCTTCTGGAGGTTGTAGATATTGTTTTCTCTCTTCGTTTTTCCTTTATGTTTTGTAGCTTGCTGACAGATCTCCCCTTCTTTGCAACACTGGACCGTCGAGTGTCCCACGGCAGTCCACTGCCATTCAACAATAAGATAAAGTGCTTTATAGATAAGAAAACCTTTTTTTCAACATCTAAAGTCAAAGCACTCACCATTTTCTTCTACTTTTCTTTACTTGCTAATGAAATTAAGAGCATTTGAATTACTGAAGTAAACTCAAACCTGCTGTGCTCATTAAGTTGGCAATATTTTTGCAGCACATTACCAAAAGTGATACGCTAAGAGTAGCCTGGCATTTCATCAATTTGTAACTCAAATTGCATATCACTTTGATTGATTGATGGCATTTGGGTTCCTTACTGTATTCTTTGCTTATTAAAGTGCCTGCCTGAAGTGAATAAGCGAGCTGCGCTCATGAATATCGTTAAAGTCACTGAAGTTTAATTTCCTGTGCTGTGTATTAATCTTTTTTAATCCCTGCATGGTTTGATTGTCTCAACACTTTCCCAGAGGCTGAAAAACTCATTTTGGCACTTAAGATAACTAAAAAGTAGATACAGATGTGTGTGTATGTGTGGGTATATGTTTGAGCAGGCATGCTTGTGTGTGCAGGTGGGAGACAGTTTTGTCCAAACTGGCATTTTCTTTATTACCGAAGTATATACATATTTAATTCAGTTACATTAAATCATATTATTAAGACTAATTTATTATACACATATTCCCTAAGATCATTTATTAACTTTAGATGAAAATGATCATTTTCTTTTCTTGTCAAAAAAAATATATGATTTCTTATATTTGTTGTCAAAAAAAAGAAGCACAAAGCTTCTTAGCAGGAAATATCGGACACTTAAAAGAAAAAGAAGCTTTTCTGTCAAAGCCGTGTCAACAGCAGCTCATTAGCTACGTGATCAAAGTGTTTTATATCTCGAAAAGTCTACAACAGCCCTTGTTTTAATTCCTTTTCATGTGCAGCCAAACAAAAGAGACGCGCCCTTTCTTGTGGTTTGCAATTTTACATGATTTGATATAGAGTCTTGCACATCAGTGCTCAGGATGTGGTAACAGCATGAAAAGAGGAACATGAAACAAAAGCATTACATGCAAATGATTGTAGGGAAGCAAACACAACCATCAGCCAGTCAATGAGAATGAACACAGGTGAAATAGATGCTCTGTTTCTAGCTGAGATGATGGTGCTGATGAGATGTGACAGGCAGGATTACGAAGAATTGTTCTAGTTGTGCTTTAGGAGTTAGTTATTGCAGGTGTGATACACTTTACGCTTGATGTTGTAGCTGTGTTGTGTAGCTGCTGATGAAAGTGCATGTCTTTGAAGTGAAAGGGAAACCACAGAATAACCCTTAAAGGCACCTGACCGGACACTGATTTCTGTGTTTAAAGATTTTATCAACCATATTAATTGTAGTCTGAATGGAAAAAAAACAAACCAACAAAAAAAAACAATTGATTTATAATCCTGACTGTGAAACTGAATGAAATCACAGTCAACATTACCTGTTACACCTCAATACAGTTTTTATTAAGCCTGTATCTCATAGAGTGTACAGATATCTTCCTTAATTTGACTGATTTGTTCTAAAAAATTGGTAGCGGTTTTGAATACAGTACAAGATTCTTCCTTTTAAGTAAGGACTCTTTATCTTTGAAATTCATAGGTGTCTTTTTTATTTCATTTGCAGTATATCGACACCAAAATGCACTGCAGGCATGTGATTGCATTCTTGCTGTCCTGCAGAGTTTCTGAAGGTTGATATACCGTATTTGTGTAGGCGTGTATGTGGCTCTCTGCCCATGACTCCACCGATGGTTTCCTGTTATATTGACCATAGTCAAAGGATTACCTGACCACTGCTCTGCTCATGAGACCTTGGCAGCTCTTCATCAGGGTTATCTGCAGCCAGTTAGCGCATGACAGACAGCAGCGTCCCTCTGACCTCCTCCTTCTCCTCCCCCCTCACCCCCTGTCAGGCTGAATGGAAGTCACGTCTCACCAGGCCTCGAGGTTAATGTATAGTCTTTCATTTGGAAAGGTTAGGGGCAGCTGGTCCATTTTACTTGACTAAAAACGCTCTTGTGCTTTTGAAATATAGTCAACAGGAACTGTGCAGTTTATATGTGGTTAATGAGTACACTGGTATGGAGAGGCTGAGTGCTGTGCAGTTTATAGCTTGCTCCATAACTCAGGCAGAAAAGTGAATGGAGGCATGCCCCTTCCAAAGAGTTCTTGGGGGAAGAAGGAGAATAAAGTAAATCTGACAAGCTCTCCAACAGCGAATTTGCTCTCCTTAAAAACAAAGCCGCTCTTGCCTTCCTCATGGTCACATTGATTTGTTCTGGGTGACAATGCAAGCTGCTGTGAAATCACCCCAGCGCCATTGATCTCAAGGAGAAGAGGACAGGGAATGAGAGCCTGGCGACAGAGAGCAACATGGGAAAATCCTCGGCGTGCCCTCTTCAACCTTAACCAGTAATAAAATGAAGGCCTTGGTTGCTATCAGATCAGGCTCTGCTGTACCTCTCCAGCCGCTGCTTTTTGGTCTAGTCTGCGCCTTGATTTGTTTTGGAGGCCCGCACATGCTGTTTGATTTGCTATTGTGCCTCACCATGTTTCACATTATCAGCTGAACTCTTTATTGCCACTGTTTTCCACGCCAGAAGCAAGGCTGTTTTTTATCTCATGCAGGCCTCTGATTAATCTCCCCCTCCATGCTGGTGTACTTTAATCTTGAATGGAAGATATCTGATTCTCCTCGGCTATTGAAGAAGATCAAACTTTAATGGAACAAGGAACTGCACATCATGCTAATCTCTATCTCCCTGCATTTTGCTTGACTGCTCTCCCTTGGGCTTCATAGCTTTCTGCAGAAGCAGGAAATACATCAGGCAGATAAGATGTTTTTTTTTTCTTCATGATTTGGTAATTTATTCCCGGTTAACAATTGCCACTACTTTACATCTCTGCTGTTTCAATACTTGGCTGAATGAAGAGGTGGTAAAAACAGAGGAAAGGATTGACACGTATAAATGGCTGTCCTGCGTAACTTAAACGTGATGTGGAACTCTTCCAGGAGCGTTAAGTGGGGCTTCTTCTCAGTCTCGACAGGCAAATGTGCCAGCCATCTCTGTAATTATTGACATGTGCGAGAAGGGGGCATGCATAGCCTCAGGAAATACGCGTCAGCTGCATGGATGCATCAAGGTTCAATGCTTTTGATTATACCGCAATCATTTCAGGAATTAGCTATTGACCACTGTTTTGTTCTTTCACTTTCTCCATATCACAGAATAATGGGACACATCATGCTGACCAGCATCCGGACTGCGACTTGCTCAATGCATTCTGTTGCAAATGGATAACACTTATGAGGTGTCACACCTCCCACAGACAGTTTGTGTCTGTAACAAAAAGGCTATTACCCAATTCTAAGGCGGTAGCTGTAAGGTAATGAAATTTCCACTGACTGGAGAAAACAATGTTGTCTGGTCTGGGCTGTAATTGCAGAAGCCACCTCACAATTTTCCGGAATTCAGCGTGAATGCAACACGATTTAATAAAACTCTGGAGATTTTTATCATTTATTGTCAACCCTGGCAGCTGCATCAACGAAAGTAAGCTGAGGCTTGCACAGATAAAACTCATTCAATTTACATGTTGAGTTTTAGCCAAGCTGGAGACCATTTACAATAGAGGATGAATATGACCCATAGGGAAATATTTATGTGTATGTATGGAAATAGTGCAGGTCAGCTTTATTGTTAATATAAAACCACCACTTCTTTCATCTAAATAGAGGAGCACTCTGGAATTTCCATCCTTTTCTCCGGTGTTATTCTTTGTGTCAGGATAGGGTACAAAATCCATGGGATATTAGGCCTTGAGGCCAAAGAGCTTCTCTGTGCCTGCTTCCACTCACATATAAAAACACAGGAACGTTGACATGAGGACATGTATGGACTCTCTCTCTCTCTCACACACGCACACACACTCCAACCCCTGTTTTATTACCTCCTGCCTGCTGCTGGAATTGCTTTCCTCCCTCGAGTGAGCCAGGCAAAGCCGGCTTTATTGTGTTAACCTATTTGTGTGTCAAGAGCGATTGCAGCGTTCTTTATCTCTGTTTGTATTCGGATGGGGAGACGGCAGAGGGAGTGAGGAAGAGGGAGGGAGAATGGGTGAGGGAGGGATGGAGGGAGGGGGGGGATATGGCAGGGGGGGCGGGGAGCACGGGAGCCAGGCGAGTCGCTGGTTTTTAGACGGATGGCCGGTCACCTCGCTCCACTCTGGAGGATAATGACTGGTTGCTTAGCAATGACCCACCCCCCACCCACTTCCACACTTGCATCCACAGTAATCACTTTTTTTTCCCTCTAAAAGATTTCATAAATAATTATAATGCGGCTTCTCATTTTATTTAGGAGAGTGGCATGAGGGTGGAGGATTGAATCTCTGTGGTGATGCTTATTAACCCCTTACTTTTGCTGAACGGAGAATTGTCGTGTGTGTGTGTGCGTGCGTGTGTGTGTGTGTGTCAGCAAGTGTTTATCTGCTCTGTTGGTGGACCAGGATTACTACGAGGCCAAAGCTATATTTCCTGCCAGATAACTGCAGCTGTACAACTTTTGACCTCTGTAATGCTGCAGGGGCAACATGATAATCGAAAAGAGACACAAACAAACACTCCCAGTCATATGTTGATGTTTTTTGATGCGTGACCGCAGCCCTGCAAGGGGCTGTTTCGTGTGAGCTCTTAGGTTTATTAACATTTTTATAGAGTTGAAGAAATTGCTGACCTTTTGTGGCATAATGAATAGCCGAGCTTGCTTAGGGACAAATGTGAGTTTTGGCATAAGTGACTGGCTTCAATCCAGGCTGTTTAACTTGTGATTTGCAGTGTGTTTGTTCAGCAGGTGACAACATTTAATATCGCTGAGTGTTTCCAACTTTTAAGCTCTTTTTTTTTTTCTTCTGTTCTGTCTTTTCAGTCTTAGTTTTTAGCGAGGACGCTTCCGTCTCAACCCTAATTTGGCCTATTCTCTCACAGGTTTTTATAATATTTTAGGTATAGTAAGAGAGGCTGAATAAAGGTAAAATATCTGACCGTGAACCCAATTTAAAATGCTTTTCATCCCCAGCAGCCACAGATGTTGGCACAAACTCCAGTCATTTTAATGCTCAGCCAATTATGCTATCTGCTTTTGAAAGTAGATTTTTTCCCCTTTCCCTTTTTTTTTTTATTAAGTAAAAAGATTAATTTAAAAATCCCTGTGAAGTTCATATAAAATTTTTACTTGTTTGTGATAAAAAGTCGTGGCTGCTCAAACAGGCCTTCTGGATCAAATTAAATGTTTTAACTTGTGTTCACCAGTTGGTGCATTTGGATAGACAAGTTACAATCCCAATTTGGAAAAAAATCTGTTTCATTATTGGACTTTCTTTAAAGAACATCAGTGATGTCTGATATTTGCCCATCTGTGCTCTCTCCCCATATCCTCTTTAGCGCTATCTTTCCTTATCCAGGCTCATGCACCATTGGTAAAACTGACAGCTTTGCACGTCCTGGGAACTTCATACGGATAAAATAAGCATACCTCGCCCCCCCTCCCTCCCCCATTTCCGTGGCATGCTTCTGTGGCTGCGTCTATAGGAACAGCTGTCCAGCTGTCACGGCAGCCAGCCAGTCAGTCGCTCTCCAAGGCAACATCTGTAGAGACTGAATGCGTGAGGGCAGCCTGCCGTTCTCTGCTCGTCCCCAAAGACCGTGGAAGTATGTCAGGCCTTTTGGTAACACATTACCAATGACCACTTCAACCATATCGCTGGCTTTTGATTATGATCGGCTCCTTGAACTTAATTTGCTCCTATGCCAGTAAGCACCACTAGGCATCAGACTGCTTTTTATGTTGTCGCAACAGTTCTTACAAAAAAAAAAAAACAGTTGACTGTGTAACCAAAAAAAACACAACAACAAAAAACCCCCCACAACTCATTATCGTATCCATTAATAGTCATCTACCTCTGCGTGGATGTGCTTCTATGTGCGCACATGTGTGTATGTGTGAACAAAATCCCAGCGAGCAAGGTGCAATGGCCTGGAACTGACGAGAACCCACTGGGAGAGTCTTGCCTTGATGTAGCCCCCCCCTCTCTCTCGCTCCCCCTCCCTGCCATCCTTCTCCTCCTGGCAGCGTAGCGATGGTGAGACGGGCGGCGGGGGGCACAGAGCCATGTGAGCGGGGAGATGAGCAGAGCTGCGGCCCCCTCTGTCAGCCACAAACCAGGATCAGGGAGATCGCATGGGACTCTCTCCTGGGAAAGAGCAAAGGGAAGAGGGGAGGGGGGGAAGCAGCTGTTTAGTGTTTTTCTCTCCCTTCCTTGGCAGCTCGCTCATGTGCTCAGTTGTCATCTTCTCTGTGCCTGTCGTTAACTTCTGTCATTCATTTTATAAAAAAGATTTTACGGGGGCATTTTTTAACATTCATTTTATGACAGTAGAGCATGCTAGACAGAAAATGTGAAGGGACATAGAGGGAAATGACATGCAGCAGAGGTGCCCCGGCTGAGAGCAGAGCCTTGGAAGTTGTCAGAGATCCCTGGGCGCTCTGTTATCATGCTCTCCTGATGGCTTTCTCTTTAATGGAGGAAATGTTTAGAGTAAACATGAATGACATAAAAATATGCTCTCTGAAAATGTTATAATCCTTCCTAGACCTCTGCATTGCTTTTTTTTTTTTAGGAAACTATTTAAGTACTTGATTTCTTCATCAGTCCTCTTGATAACCGAGGGCCTCTTAGGCATACTGTGGCTCTCCCCACAGACAGCTGCAGAGTCATACAGGCTGTGGGCGAAGTTTGATGGATCCTGTTTACTGGAGCTGAGAGAATGGCTGGGTATCTCAAATTAAGTGTCACTTAAAGCTTGTCTTTTAGTCAGCTTTCCATTTTGTTCCCCCATCTCTCATGGCAGGGCTGCAATGCCAATTGTAACAGGGATTGAGAGGGAGACATTTGGTGATTACACATTCTGTCATGATTAAGGGACGACGCCTGCAACTAATGCAAAACCAAATTCCATATGCCTGCAGTGAAATCCCTGCACACACAGTCACTTTCAGACAGCCCCTGTCCTGTTGACAGCAAAATCGCCTGCTCGTGACTTATCGTTTTATCATTTAAATTTACCCCATTGATGCTTGCTGCCGTGATTGACGGCTGGGCTGGAAAGTCACAGCTACCTCAATTGAGCTGCGGCAGCCAGTTGGTAACCGTGACAATGGTTTCTCCTCCTGGTCTTGTTTTCAAAAGTTTTCTGCTGTCACAGAGACCTCACTGATTGCATCTTTGCCAAGACAGCCTCTGATTAATCTTTTAAATAAGGGCCACCGCCCAATAGTATTGTTCCCAGAGAACCAAGAGAACCTTGTGAGAGCACACTGAAAGGAAACGGGCACAGCCGGGGTTAAATCTGTCTCATTGTGGCAGGAAAGCCGAACCTGCTCAAAACCAACAATATTAGAAATGTTGCTGTAGACGGAGGTGTTTTTGAGGTCTGGGCATTACTATACTGATAACTCTGTGGGCATGATGTCCGATTCTCTCAGCTTTCCTCTCTAGGTACCCTCTGTGCTTTCATCGGCATTGTGGTACTCTGAATTAAAGCCCCAGTGTTTGTGGCTGTTTTCTTTTTTCTATGCGCTTATTGATCCAGTTCAGTATGGTGGAAATAAGCTTTATGTTTTTTTTTGTTAGTTTGTTTTTTCTTTGCGTCTGGGCTCGTAGAAAAACACCAGCATATTTATAAAATAGTAAACCACTTCTACATTCTGATGTGATCTAGTGAGGACAGAGCAAAACTCCCTCCTCCACTTCACAAACTGCTTGTTTAAAGAATTCAGAGACATGATTGACATAAGGTTGTCCTTGCATAAAATGTTTGATAAAATCTATTCCATCTCAATCTTAAAAAGCCTTCCTCTGCTGTGATTTCATGGACTAGGCTTTTATGTTTAATTAGGTGTGATTTGTGAACATTTCCAGGGTGGTAGGAAGTCTTTTTGTGAGTCTCTACTTTCTTGTCAAGTGGTTGTTAATGGAGAATTGCTGCAAGGCTTCTGACACCCTCTGCTTTGTAATGAATGCCTTCCTGTGCAAAATAGCCCCATAAACCAAACCTCTCAAGAATGAGGAACACGTGGCAGCAGTATTTGGCATCCCAGCTGCAGGAATGATAATGCCATATGAGATTCCTGATATTGCGGGAACAGTGCAGACCTTCATCATGCCCTGTCTCCTCTCTGGCCGTGGAAGCTCAGTGAGAGAAGGCAACTTATGACTAATTGACTCCCAGGTCAGAGCCACGTGATGGCAAGACTCTCGGTCAATGAAAATGGATATACTTTCACTCTTGAGTGAGCTACGACTGCTTTGTTATCATCTATGCAGTCATGGTCCGGTGCATAGCTATTCATGCTCCAGAGTTGCTTTCCCAGTTTGAAACCACACAAAAAAACTATTTATTAGTAATAAAATC